>NW_028225809.1:17500-40000 GCF_052327205.1 Somniosus microcephalus | reverse complement strand
TTTTTTTCTCTGCCTGTCATTGAACCGCAAAAGTCCATGCTGAACGAAGAACCACCCAAGCGTGCCAGGGCCGTCCCTGTCTCAAGCCGACCGAAACCAACTGCCGTGCGCACACACACACATCACCTTCTCGGTGCACCGTTCAAATTCCACCCCAACTCCTCCAACTCGGGCTCTCTGACCGATCTAAACTCGTTTGCTATCCCGGACCGGTGCGACTGTTTTGCCTGTTCGTGCGAGTTCGGCGAGTTTTTGTTTGGAATGTAACCTCTCGCCCGCGCAAGAGGCGCCGGACGCGGCCGACCATGGCTCCGGGCAGATGCAAGAAGCAAACCCCGGGAAGCTCTCCTGCTGGTGTGTGTGCGTGTGTAACAGTACAAAAAAAGCCGACACAACGAAAGCCCACCTTGCCGGGCTCGCGACCAGGCCGACCGTCCAATACGATGCAAACGACACAACTCGGACCATTAGCACACCACTTTGTGTGAGGCACAGAAGGGTTTTTTGGTGTTTTTGCATCAGGCTGAGCTCGCGCACGCGCGCGGAACCACCGTCAGGACGGAAGACCAACCAAGTCGCGAGAACACGCTCGGGGTAAAGCTAGCGAAATACGACCTTTCTTTATTAGCCACCACCACCATCACCACCACCACCACCAACAATCGCTTTGTCTTGCTGGGCACATGGCCTCCCCACCACAGAGAGGTTGGTGCCGGGTTCAACTTAATTGTGTTTGCAACCGGTAACCGTCAAGGCAAGAAAAACCACTCACACAACAACAACCTACACCACGCGTGCGTGTGTCTGTCTGCGTGCGCGTTTCTTTGCTGAAATTTGCCAGAGAAATAGCGTCTTCAGCTAGCAGAACGGGACGCACTGAGCACACAAGATTTCGTGCACAAGACGCGGACACCCGCTCCGCTGCCTGAATAGGACCACTGAGAATCACAGGACGTCTCGGACTCACGCGAAAGAGTTTCAAGGACAAAGAGAAGGGCGCGGCCAAGGAAGAAAACACCGGGAGCTGCGCCGACACCCTCTCTCTGACTCGCCGTGTGCATGCCCGTCTTGTCACCAGCGACAGAAACGAGAGGAAACCCTGAAATAGCCTGAACACCAGCCTCTCTCTATACTGGGCCGACCCGGGGACTCCCACTACGGACGCGAGTCACCAAATCGGTCGTACGGGCCCACTGAGCGCACGACACAGGGGAATCTCGTTGCAAACACTGCGTGTGCATACGTTGCTCACAAAGCTCAATGGGGTCACAGGCCCTGACCCGCTCAGAGGCACCTGTGTGACAAGACAACAAATGGAACTCGCTGGAATGTTTCTGCTGTCTTGTCATTTTAGACGGACCCACTGAGCGCACAACACAGTGGAACTCTCTGACAAACACTGCTTGTGCGTTAGCCCCAGTAAACAACTCAGTGGGGTCACAGGCCCTGACCCGTTCAGAGGCACCTGTGTGACAAGACAACAAATGAAACTCGCTGGAATGTTTCTGCTGTCTTGTCATTTTAGACGGACCCACTGAGCGCACAACACAGTGGAATCTGACAAAACACTGCTTGTGCATTAGCCCCAGTAAACAACTCAGTGGGCTCACAGGCCCTGACCCGTTCAGAGGCACCTGTGTGACAAGACAACAAATGGAACTCGCTGGAATGTTTCTGCTGTCTTGTCATTTTAGACGGACCCACTGAGCGCACAACACAGTGGGATCTGACAAAACACTGCTTGTGCATTAGCCCCAGTAAACAACTCAGTGGGGTCACAGGCCCTGACCCGTTCAGAGGCACCTGTGTGACAAGACAACAAATGAAACTTTAAAGACGCTGGCATGTACGTCTTGTTTCTGCTGTCTTGGACGGGCCCACTGAGCGCACAACACAGGGGAACTTGGTGCAAACACTGCGTGTGCATAAGCCATAAAACACAAGCTCAGTGGGGTCACAGGCCCTGACCGGTTCAGAGGCACCTGTGTGACAGACAGCAAATGAAACTTAGACGCTGGAATTATTTATATGTTTCTGCTGTCTGTCTACGATTTCAGATTCACACTTAGAGTTTTTTGTCATTAAGTCATAAAAGCCACAAAACCATTTTAATATGACTTTCCAATACTCTTTGAAAGGTCTCTATATTGATAAAATGAGCCTTTTAGCAAAGTAACACTTTTCGGGCATTTTCAAAGTGCTCCCGCTGAGTGAATTTTGTTCTGAAAATCGTGTTCCCGAAAATCTCCGGGCACCCCGCCAACCCCCCCTGCCAGAAATGACAAGTGTCAAATCAGCGGGTCAAACGGCCACCTCTATCCGACCAGGAGCACCCAAATCGCCGCAAATGGCACTTTTTTTTTTCTTCATCGGGACTTCCGACTAGGTTAATGATTTCCCAAGCTGCAACTCATAAACTATGTCCTGAGACACTTGCCAGAAATGACACATGTCAATTTGGCGGTAGCAACTCACTTTCCCAAGCCGGAAAGCATCACCCGAGGCCGGCGTGAAGCGGCCGAATCTTTTCTCACCGGACTTCCGTGATTTGGTTAATCATGTCTCGAAATCAAAAAATGCACATGTCAATTTGCCGGGAGCAACTCACTTTCCCAGGCCGGGAAGCAACACCCGAGGCCCGCAAAAGGCGGCCGAATATTTTCTCATCGGACTTCCATATTTTGGGGGTTGGATTCTCTCCCGCATTCCAGCCCCCTGGCCACGGGTCGCTCATTCACTTTCAGCCCGGGCCTTGCCAATTTGGTTAATCAGTTAGCCATGCACCAGACTCGGCCTCGCCTTTTTCATTTATGGTTAATGATGTGCCCAGGCTGGGACTTAGTCTCTCCAGCAGCCAAAACTTTTCACTGGTTAATGAGGTGCCCAGCCCGGCACTTAGTCTCTCTCCCCAGCAAGCTTACTTGGTCGGCCGACATTTGGATCCATTTTCGGGGCTTAATCGGGTCGAATACGGTCCCTTACGCAAGGGGAGCCGAAGCCCCGGCCTCTGCCAGGCGTCAGGCTGCCGTTTTTTAAGCCCGACCAAAAACCCGAAAATTGGTTAAAAATGGAAATAAATTTCCACCCAAAAAGGGTTAAAAGTCGGTTGGACGGCAGCCCTGGTCGGTCTCTGCAGACCTGGAGGCCCTAGACAGTAATCTGGAAAACAGACAAAGTCTCGAGAAACCACCTCCTACCATTCTCCAGGTACCCCGCCAATCCCCCCTGCCAGAAATGACAAGTGTCAAATCAGCGGGACGGATTTGACTTTTGTGACCGACCGCTGGAACTTTTTTCGGCTACAGGCAGTCAAATTTTTCTCCTTCCGGACTTCCAGTACAATTTTGAACGGCCATATCTCCGCACTCCCGCGTCGGAGCCAAGCCGTTTTTACACCGTTAGACGCGGCTTCCCGTGCCCGTTCGAATGCCGCCCTGCTCGGCGGAAAAGGAGAATTTTTTTATTTTTCGGCCGATTTCGGGAAAAAAAATTCCCGCTCTGAACTCGGATTTTTCGGCTTTAATCGTTTCGTATACGGTCCCTTACGCAAGGGAGCCGAAGCCCCGGCCTCTGCCGGGCGTCAGGCTGCCGTTTTTAAGCCCGACCAAAAACCCGAAAATTGGTTAAAAATGGAAATAAATTTCCACCCAAAAAGGGTTAAAAGTCGGTTGGACGGCAGCCCGGGTCGGTCTCTGCAGACCTGGAGGCCCTAGACAGTAATCTGGAAAACAGATAAAGTCTCGAAAAACCACCTCCTACCATTCTCCAGGTACCCCGCCAATCCCCCCTGCCAGAAATGACAAGTGTCAAATCAGCGGGACGGATTTGACTTTTGTGACCGACCGCTGGAACTTTTTTCGGCTACAGGCAGTCAAATTTTTCTCCTTCCGGACTTCCAGTACAACTTTGAACGGCCATATCTCCGCACTCCCGCGTCGGAGCCAAGCCGTTTTTACACCGTTAGACGCGGCTTCCCGTGCCCGTTCGAATGCCACCCTGCTCGGCGGAAAAGGAGACATTTTTTTTTTTCCGGCCGTTTTCGGGAAAAATTTTTCCCGCTCTGAACTCCGATTTTACGCCTTTAATCGATTCGGAGACGGTCGCTTACGCAAGGGAGGCGAAGCCCGGGCCTCTGCCGGGCGTCAGCCTGCCGTATGTAAGCCCGTCCGAAGCATGAGTTCCCACTTTTGGTTATCCAGTTGTCAATTTTAAAATTTCAGTTAATCAGTTGCCTGCTTGGTTAATCATTTGTCGCTCTGACATTTGGTTAACCAGTTGTCGATGTTCGAAATTCAGTTAATGAGTTGCCTCTTTGAAATTTCAGTTAATGAGTTGGCCCTTTGGTTACTCATTTGTCCCTGTGTCTTTTGGTTAACCAGTTGTCGATGTTCGAAATTCAGTTATTGAGTTGCCTCCTTGGTTACTCATTTGTCGCTCTGGCTTTTGGTTAACCAGTTGTCGATGTTCAAAATTACAGTTAATGAGTTGCCTCTTTGAAATTTCAGTTAATGAGTTGGCCCTTTGGTTACTCATTTGTCCCTGTGTCTTTTGGTTACCCAGTTGTCGATGTTCGAAATTCAGTTAATGAGTTGCCTCCTTGGTTAATCATTTGTCGCCCTGACTCTTGGTTAACCAGTTGTCGATGTTCGAAATTCAGTTACTGAGTTGCCTCCTTGGTTAATCATTTGTCGCTCTGACATTTGGTTAACCAGTTGTCGATGTTCGAAATTCAGTTAATGAGTTGCCTCCTTGGTTACTCATTTGTCGCTCTGGCTTTTGGTTAACCAGTTGTCGATGTTCAAAATTACAGTTAATGAGTTGCCTCTTTGAAATTTCAGTTAATGAGTTGGCCCTTTGGTTACTCATTTGTCCCTGTGTCTTTTGGTTAACCAGTTGTCGATGTTCGAAATTCAGTTAATGAGTTGCCTCCTTGGTTAATCATTTGTCGCTCTGACTCTTGGTTAACCAGTTGTCGATGTTCAAAATTTCAGTTAATGAGCTGCTCTTATGTTCTATGATTTCCTACCTTGACAACTCATTAACCAGTGTTTCAAACAATGCACCAGGCCATTTGACGACCCCAACTCGGTTCCACAAGCGGGAAAGCAGCACCCCAAGGCCCGGTAAGGGGGCCGAATACATTCCCATCGTGAATTCCGTCCCAAATGTGAATGACAAGTTTTCAGTTAATCAGTTGCCTGCTTGGTTACTCATTTGTCGCTCTGACATTTGGTTAACCAGTTGTCGATGTTCAAAATTTCAGTTACTAATTTGCCTCTTTGAAATTTCAGTTAATGAGTTGGCCCTTTGGTTACTCATTTGTCCCTGTGTCTTTTGGTTACCCAGTTGTCGATGTTCGAAATTCAGTTAATGAGTTGTCTCCTTGGTTAATCATTTGTCGCCCTGACTCTTGGTTAACCAGTTGTCGATGTTCGAAATTCAGTTAATGAGTTGCCTCTTTGAAATTTCAGTTATTGAGTTGGCCCTTTGGTTACTCATTTGTCCCTGTGTCTTTTGGTTAACCAGTTGTCGATGTTCGAAATTCAGTTAATGAGTTGCCTCCTTGGTTAATCATTTGTCGCTCTGACTCTTGGTTAACCAGTTGTCGATGTTCGAAATTCAGTTAATGAGTTGCCTCCTTGGTTAATCATTTGTCGCTCTGGCTTTTGGTTTACCAGTTGTCGATGTTCAAAATTTCAGTTACTGAGTTGCCTCTTTGAAATTTCAGTTAATGAGTTGGCCCTTTGGTTACTCATTTGTCCCTGTGTCTTTTGGTTAACCAGTTGTCGATGTTCGAAATTCAGTTAATGAGTTGCCTCCTTGGTTAATCATTTGTCGCTCTGACTCTTGGTTACCCAGTTGTCGATGTTCAAAATTTCAGTTACTGAGTTGCCTCTTTGAAATTTCAGTTAATGAGTTGGCCCTTTGGTTACTCATTTGTCCCTGTGTCTTTTGGTTAACCAGTTGTCGATGTTCGAAATTCAGTTACTGAGTTGCCTCCTTGGTTAATCATTTGTCGCTCTGACTCTTGGTTAACCAGTTGTCGATGTTCAAAATTTCAGTTAATGAGCTGCTCTTATGTTCTATGATTTCCTACCTTGACAACTCATTAACCAGTGTTTCAAACAATGCACCAGGCCATTTGACGACCCCAACTCGGTTCCACAAGCGGGAAGGCAGCACCCCAAGCCCCGGTAAGGGGGCCGAATACATTCCCATCCGGAATTCCGTCCCAAATGTGAATGACAAGTTTTCAGTTGATCAGTTGCCTGCTTGGTTACTCATTTGTCGCTCTGACATTTGGTTAACCAGTTGTCGATGTTCAAATTTCAGTTAATGAGTAGCCTCTTTGAAATTTCAGTTAATGAGTTGGCCCTTTGGTTACTCATTTGTCCCTGTGTCTTTTGGTTACCCAGTTGTCGATGTTCGAAATTCAGTTAATGAGTTGCCTCCTTGGTTAATCATTTGTCGCTCTGACTCTTGGTTAACCAGTTGTCGATGTTCAAAATTTCAGTTAATGAGTTGCCTCCTTGGTTAATCATTTGTCGCTCTGACTCTTGGTTTACCAGTTGTCGATGTTCGAAATTCAGTTAATGAGTTGCCTCCTTGGTTAATCATTTGTCGCTCTGGCTTTTGGTTAACCAGTTGTCGATGTTCAAAATTTCAGTTAATGAGTTGCCTCTTTGAAATTTCAGTTATTGAGTTGGCCCTTTGGTTACTCATTTGTCCCTGTGTCTTTTGGTTACCCAGTTGTCGATGTTCGAAATTCAGTTAATGAGTTGCCTCCTTGGTTAATCATTTGTCGCTCTGACTCTTGGTTAACCAGTTGTCGATGTTCGAAATTCAGTTAATGAGTTGCCTCCTTGGTTAATCATTTGTCGCTCTGACATTTGGTTAACCAGTTGTCGATGTTCAAAATTACAGTTAATGAGTTGCCTCTTTGAAATTTCAGTTAATGAGTTGGCCCTTTGGTTACTCATTTGTCCCTGTGTCTTTTGGTTAACCAGTTGTCGATGTTCGAAATTCAGTTAATGAGTTGCCTCCTTGGTTACTCATTTGTCGCTCTGGCTTTTGGTTAACCAGTTGTCGATGTTCAAAATTTCAGTTAATGAGTTGCCTCTTTGAAATTTCAGTTAATGAGTTGGCCCTTTGGTTACTCATTTGTCCCTGTGTCTTTTGGTTAACCAGTTGTCGATGTTCGAAATTCAGTTAATGAGTTGCCTCCTTGGTTAATCATTTGTCGCTCTGGCTTTTGGTTAACCAGTTGTCGATGTTCAAAATTTCAGTTAATGAGTTGCCTCTTTGAAATTTCAGTTAATGAGTTGGCCCTTTGGTTACTCATTTGTCGCTCTGACTTTTGGTTAACCAGTTGTCGATGTTCAAAATTTCAGTTAATGAGCTGCTCTTATGTTCTATGATTTCCTACCTTGACAACTCATTAACCAGTGTTTCAAACAATGCACCAGGCCATTTGACGACCCCAACTCGGTTCCACAAGCGGGAAAGCAGCACCCCAAGGCCCGGTAAGGGGGCCGAATACATTCCCATCGTGAATTCCGTCCCAAATGTGAATGACAAGTTTTCAGTTAATCAGTTGCCTGCTTGGTTACTCATTTGTCGCTCTGACATTTGGTTACCCAGTTGTCGATGTTCAAAATTTCAGTTAATGAGTTGCCTCTTTGAAATTTCAGTTAATGAGTTGGCCCTTTGGTTACTCATTTGTCCCTGTGTCTTTTGGTTACCCAGTTGTCGATGTTCGAAATTCAGTTGATGAGTTGCCTCCTTGGTTAATCATTTGTCGCCCTGACTCTTGGTTAACCAGTTGTCGATGTTCGAATTTCAGTTAATGAGTTGCCTCCTTGGTTAATCATTTGTCTCTCTGACATTTGGTTAACCAGTTGTCGATGTTCGAAATTCAGTTAATGAGTTGCCTCCTTGGTTAATCATTTGTCGCTCTGGCTTTTGGTTATCCAGTTGTCAATTTTAAAATTTCAGTTAATCAGTTGCCTGCTTGGTTAATCATTTGTCGCTCTGACATTTGGTTAACCAGTTGTCGATGTTCGAAATTCAGTTAATGAGTTGCCTCTTTGAAATTTCAGTTAATGAGTTGGCCCTTTGGTTACTCATTTGTCCCTGTGTCTTTTGGTTAACCAGTTGTCGATGTTCGAAATTCAGTTAATGAGTTGCCTCCTTGGTTAATCATTTGTCGCTCTGGCTTTTGGTTAACCAGTTGTCGATGTTCAAAATTTCAGTTAATGAGTTGCCTCTTTGAAATTTCAGTTAATGAGTTGGCCCTTTGGTTACTCATTTGTCCCTGTGTCTTTTGGTTAACCAGTTGTCGATGTTCGAAATTCAGTTAATGAGTTGCCTCCTTGGTTAATCATTTGTCGCTCTGGCTTTTGGTTAACCAGTTGTCGATGTTCAAAATTTCAGTTAATGAGCTGCTCTTATGTTCTATGATTTCCGACCTTGACAACTCATTAACCAGTGTTTCAAACAATGCACCAGGCCATTTGACGACCCCAACTCGGTTCCACAAGCGGGAAAGCAGCACCCCAAGGCCCGGTAAGGGGGCCGAATACATTCCCATCGTGAATTCCGTCCCAAATGTGAATGACAAGTTTTCAGTTAATCAGTTGCCTGCTTGGTTACTCATTTGTCGCTCTGACATTTGGTTAACCAGTTGTCGATGTTCAAATTTCAGTTAATGAGTAGCCTCTTTGAAATTTCAGTTAATGAGTTGGCCCTTTGGTTACTCATTTGTCCCTGTGTCTTTTGGTTACCCAGTTGTCGATGTTCGAAATTCAGTTAATGAGTTGCCTCCTTGGTTAATCATTTGTCGCTCTGGCTTTTGGTTAACCAGTTGTCGATGTTCAAAATTACAGTTAATGAGTTGCCTCTTTGAAATTTCAGTTAATGAGTTGGCCCTTTGGTTACTCATTTGTCCCTGTGTCTTTTGGTTAACCAGTTGTCGATGTTCGAAATTCAGTTAATGAGTTGCCTCCTTGGTTAATCATTTGTCGCTCTGGCTTTTGGTTAACCAGTTGTCGATGTTCAAAATTTCAGTTAATGAGCTGCTCTTATGTTCTATGATTTCCGACCTTGACAACTCATTAACCAGTGTTTCAAACAATGCACCAGGCCATTTGACGACCCCAACTCGGTTCCACAAGCGGGAAAGCAGCACCCCAAGGCCCGGTAAGGGGGCCGAATACATTCCCATCGTGAATTCCGTCCCAAATGTGAATGACAAGTTTTCAGTTAATCAGTTGCCTGCTTGGTTACTCATTTGTCGCTCTGACATTTGGTTAACCAGTTGTCGATGTTCAAATTTCAGTTAATGAGTAGCCTCTTTGAAATTTCAGTTAATGAGTTGGCCCTTTGGTTACTCATTTGTCCCTGTGTCTTTTGGTTACCCAGTTGTCGATGTTCGAAATTCAGTTAATGAGTTGCCTCCTTGGTTAATCATTTGTCGCTCTGGCTTTTGGTTAACCAGTTGTCGATGTTCAAAATTTCAGTTATTGAGTTGCCTCTTTGAAATTTCAGTTAATGAGTTGGCCCTTTGGTTACTCATTTGTCCCTGTGTCTTTTGGTTAACCAGTTGTCGATGTTCGAAATTCAGTTAATGAGTTGCCTCCTTGGTTAATCATTTGTCGCCCTGACTCTTGGTTAACCAGTTGTCGATGTTCGAAATTCAGTTACTGAGTTGCCTCCTTGGTTAATCATTTGTCGCTCTGACATTTGGTTAACCAGTTGTCGATGTTCGAAATTCAGTTAATGAGTTGCCTCCTTGGTTAATCATTTGTCGCTCTGGCTTTTGGTTAACCAGTTGTCGATGTTCAAAATTACAGTTAATGAGTTGCCTCTTTGAAATTTCAGTTAATGAGTTGGCCCTTTGGTTACTCATTTGTCCCTGTGTCTTTTGGTTAACCAGTTGTCGATGTTCGAAATTCAGTTAATGAGTTGCCTCCTTGGTTAATCATTTGTCGCTCTGGCTTTTGGTTAACCAGTTGTCGATGTTCAAAATTTCAGTTAATGAGCTGCTCTTATGTTCTATGATTTCCGACCTTGACAACTCATTAACCAGTGTTTCAAACAATGCACCAGGCCATTTGACGACCCCAACTCGGTTCCACAAGCGGGAAAGCAGCACCCCAAGGCCCGGTAAGGGGGCCGAATACATTCCCATCGTGAATTCCGTCCCAAATGTGAATGACAAGTTTTCAGTTAATCAGTTGCCTGCTTGGTTACTCATTTGTCGCTCTGACATTTGGTTAACCAGTTGTCGATGTTCAAAATTTCAGTTAATGAGTTGCCTCTTTGAAATTTCAGTTAATGAGTTGGCCCTTTGGTTACTCATTTGTCCCTGTGTCTTTTGGTTACCCAGTTGTCGATGTTCGAAATTCAGTTAATGAGTTGCCTCCTTGGTTAATCATTTGTCGCCCTGACTCTTGGTTAACCAGTTGTCGATGTTCGAAATTCAGTTAATGAGTTGCCTCCTTGGTTAATCATTTGTCGCTCTGACTCTTGGTTAACCAGTTGTCGATGTTCGAAATTCAGTTAATGAGTTGCCTCCTTGGTTAATCATTTGTCGCTCTGGCTTTTGGTTAACCAGTTGTCGATGTTCAAAATTTCAGTTAATGAGTTGCCTCTTTGAAATTTCAGTTAATGAGTTGGCCCTTTGGTGACTCATTTGTCCCTGTGTCTTTTGGTTAACCAGTTGTCGATGTTCGAAATTCAGTTAATGAGTTGCCTCCTTGGTTAATCATTTGTCGCTCTGGCTTTTGGTTAACCAGTTGTCGATGTTCAAAATTTCAGTTAATGAGTTGCCTCTTTGAAATTTCAGTTAATGAGTTGGCCCTTTGGTTACTCATTTGTCCCTGTGTCTTTTGGTTAACCAGTTGTCGATGTTCGAAATTCAGTTAATGAGTTGCCTCCTTGGTTAATCATTTGTCGCTCTGGCTTTTGGTTAACCAGTTGTCGATGTTCAAAATTTCAGTTAATGAGCTGCTCTTATGTTCTATGATTTCCTACCTTGACAACTCATTAACCAGTGTTTCAAACAATGCACCAGGCCATTTGACGACCCCAACTCGGTTCCACAAGCGGGAAAGCAGCACCCCAAGGCCCGGTAAGGGGGCCGAATACATTCCCATCGTGAATTCCGTCCCAAATGTGAATGACAAGTTTTCAGTTAATCAGATGCCTGCTTGGTTACTCATTTGTCGCTCTGACATTTGGTTAACCAGTTGTCGATGTTCAAATTTCAGTTAATGAGTAGCCTCTTTGAAATTTCAGTTAATGAGTTGGCCCTTTGGTTACTCATTTGTCCCTGTGTCTTTTGGTTACCCAGTTGTCGATGTTCGAAATTCAGTTAATGAGTTGCCTCCTTGGTTAATCATTTGTCGCTCTGGCTTTTGGTTAACCAGTTGTCGATGTTCAAAATTACAGTTAATGAGTTGCCTCTTTGAAATTTCAGTTAATGAGTTGGCCCTTTGGTTACTCATTTGTCTCTGTGTCTTTTGGTTAACCAGTTGTCGATGTTCGAAATTCAGTTAATGAGTTGCCTCCTTGGTTAATCATTTGTCGCTCTGGCTTTTGGTTAACCAGTTGTCGATGTTCAAAATTTCAGTTAATGAGCTGCTCTTATGTTCTATGATTTCCGACCTTGACAACTCATTAACCAGTGTTTCAAACAATGCACCAGGCCATTTGACGACCCCAACTCGGTTCCACAAGCGGGAAAGCAGCACCCCAAGGCCCGGTAAGGGGGCCGAATACATTCCCATCGTGAATTCCGTCCCAAATGTGAATGACAAGTTTTCAGTTAATCAGTTGCCTGCTTGGTTACTCATTTGTCGCTCTGACATTTGGTTAACCAGTTGTCGATGTTCAAAATTTCAGTTAATGAGTTGCCTCTTTGAAATTTCAGTTAATGAGTTGGCCCTTTGGTTACTCATTTGTCCCTGTGTCTTTTGGTTACCCAGTTGTCGATGTTCGAAATTCAGTTAATGAGTTGCCTCCTTGGTTAATCATTTGTCGCCCTGACTCTTGGTTAACCAGTTGTCGATGTTCGAAATTCAGTTAATGAGTTGCCTCCTTGGTTAATCATTTGTCGCTCTGACTCTTGGTTAACCAGTTGTCGATGTTCGAAATTCAGTTAATGAGTTGCCTCCTTGGTTAATCATTTGTCGCTCTGGCTTTTGGTTAACCAGTTGTCGATGTTCAAAATTTCAGTTAATGAGTTGCCTCTTTGAAATTTCAGTTAATGAGTTGGCCCTTTGGTGACTCATTTGTCCCTGTGTCTTTTGGTTAACCAGTTGTCGATGTTCGAAATTCAGTTAATGAGTTGCCTCCTTGGTTAATCATTTGTCGCTCTGGCTTTTGGTTAACCAGTTGTCGATGTTCAAAATTTCAGTTAATGAGTTGCCTCTTTGAAATTTCAGTTAATGAGTTGGCCCTTTGGTTACTCATTTGTCCCTGTGTCTTTTGGTTAACCAGTTGTCGATGTTCGAAATTCAGTTAATGAGTTGCCTCCTTGGTTAATCATTTGTCGCTCTGGCTTTTGGTTAACCAGTTGTCGATGTTCAAAATTTCAGTTAATGAGCTGCTCTTATGTTCTATGATTTCCTACCTTGACAACTCATTAACCAGTGTTTCAAACAATGCACCAGGCCATTTGACGACCCCAACTCGGTTCCACAAGCGGGAAAGCAGCACCCCAAGGCCCGGTAAGGGGGCCGAATACATTCCCATCGTGAATTCCGTCCCAAATGTGAATGACAAGTTTTCAGTTAATCAGATGCCTGCTTGGTTACTCATTTGTCGCTCTGACATTTGGTTAACCAGTTGTCGATGTTCAAATTTCAGTTAATGAGTAGCCTCTTTGAAATTTCAGTTAATGAGTTGGCCCTTTGGTTACTCATTTGTCCCTGTGTCTTTTGGTTACCCAGTTGTCGATGTTCGAAATTCAGTTAATGAGTTGCCTCCTTGGTTAATCATTTGTCGCTCTGGCTTTTGGTTAACCAGTTGTCGATGTTCAAAATTACAGTTAATGAGTTGCCTCTTTGAAATTTCAGTTAATGAGTTGGCCCTTTGGTTACTCATTTGTCCCTGTGTCTTTTGGTTAACCAGTTGTCGATGTTCGAAATTCAGTTAATGAGTTGCCTCCTTGGTTAATCATTTGTCGCTCTGGCTTTTGGTTAACCAGTTGTCGATGTTCAAAATTTCAGTTAATGAGCTGCTCTTATGTTCTATGATTTCCGACCTTGACAACTCATTAACCAGTGTTTCAAACAATGCACCAGGCCATTTGACGACCCCAACTCGGTTCCACAAGCGGGAAAGCAGCACCCCAAGGCCCGGTAAGGGGGCCGAATACATTCCCATCGTGAATTCCGTCCCAAATGTGAATGACAAGTTTTCAGTTAATCAGTTGCCTGCTTGGTTACTCATTTGTCGCTCTGACATTTGGTTAACCAGTTGTCGATGTTCAAATTTCAGTTAATGAGTAGCCTCTTTGAAATTTCAGTTAATGAGTTGGCCCTTTGGTTACTCATTTGTCCCTGTGTCTTTTGGTTACCCAGTTGTCGATGTTCGAAATTCAGTTAATGAGTTGCCTCCTTGGTTTATCATTTGTCGCTCTGGCTTTTGGTTAACCAGTTGTCGATGTTCAAAATTTCAGTTATTGAGTTGCCTCTTTGAAATTTCAGTTAATGAGTTGGCCCTTTGGTTACTCATTTGTCCCTGTGTCTTTTGGTTAACCAGTTGTCGATGTTCGAAATTCAGTTAATGAGTTGCCTCCTTGGTTAATCATTTGTCGCCCTGACTCTTGGTTAACCAGTTGTCGATGTTCGAAATTCAGTTACTGAGTTGCCTCCTTGGTTAATCATTTGTCGCTCTGACATTTGGTTAACCAGTTGTCGATGTTCGAAATTCAGTTAATGAGTTGCCTCCTTGGTTAATCATTTGTCGCTCTGGCTTTTGGTTAACCAGTTGTCGATGTTCAAAATTACAGTTAATGAGTTGCCTCTTTGAAATTTCAGTTAATGAGTTGGCCCTTTGGTTACTCATTTGTCCCTGTGTCTTTTGGTTAACCAGTTGTCGATGTTCGAAATTCAGTTAATGAGTTGCCTCCTTGGTTAATCATTTGTCGCTCTGACTCTTGGTTAACCAGTTGTCGATGTTCAAAATTTCAGTTAATGAGCTGCTCTTATGTTCTATGATTTCCGACCTTGACAACTCATTAACCAGTGTTTCAAACAATGCACCAGGCCATTTGACGACCCCAACTCGGTTCCACAAGCGGGAAAGCAGCACCCCAAGGCCCGGTAAGGGGGCCGAATACATTCCCATCGTGAATTCCGTCCCAAATGTGAATGACAAGTTTTCAGTTAATCAGTTGCCTGCTTGGTTACTCATTTGTCGCTCTGACATTTGGTTAACCAGTTGTCGATGTTCAAAATTTCAGTTAATGAGTTGCCTCTTTGAAATTTCAGTTAATGAGTTGGCCCTTTGGTTACTCATTTGTCCCTGTGTCTTTTGGTTACCCAGTTGTCGATGTTCGAAATTCAGTTAATGAGTTGCCTCCTTGGTTAATCATTTGTCGCCCTGACTCTTGGTTAACCAGTTGTCGATGTTCGAAATTCAGTTAATGAGTTGCCTCCTTGGTTAATCATTTGTCGCTCTGACTCTTGGTTAACCAGTTGTCGATGTTCGAAATTCAGTTAATGAGTTGCCTCCTTGGTTAATCATTTGTCGCTCTGGCTTTTGGTTAACCAGTTGTCGATGTTCAAAATTTCAGTTAATGAGTTGCCTCTTTGAAATTTCAGTTAATGAGTTGGCCCTTTGGTGACTCATTTGTCCCTGTGTCTTTTGGTTAACCAGTTGTCGATGTTCGAAATTCAGTTAATGAGTTGCCTCCTTGGTTAATAATTTGTCGCTCTGGCTTTTGGTTAACCAGTTGTCGATGTTCAAAATTTCAGTTAATGAGCTGCTCTTATGTTCTATGATTTCCGACCTTGACAACTCATTAACCAGTGTTTCAAACAATGCACCAGGCCATTTGACGACCCCAACTCGGTTCCACAAGCGGGAAAGCAGCACCCCAAGGCCCGGTAAGGGGGCCGAATACATTCCCATCGTGAATTCCGTCCCAAATGTGAATGACAAGTTTTCAGTTAATCAGTTGCCTGCTTGGTTACTCATTTGTCGCTCTGACATTTGGTTAACCAGTTGTCGATGTTCAAATTTCAGTTAATGAGTAGCCTCTTTGAAATTTCAGTTAATGAGTTGGCCCTTTGGTTACTCATTTGTCCCTGTGTCTTTTGGTTACCCAGTTGTCGATGTTCGAAATTCAGTTAATGAGTTGCCTCCTTGGTTAATCATTTGTCGCTCTGGCTTTTGGTTAACCAGTTGTCGATGTTCAAAATTTCAGTTATTGAGTTGCCTCTTTGAAATTTCAGTTAATGAGTTGGCCCTTTGGTTACTCATTTGTCCCTGTGTCTTTTGGTTAACCAGTTGTCGATGTTCGAAATTCAGTTAATGAGTTGCCTCCTTGGTTAATCATTTGTCGCTCTGGCTTTTGGTTAACCAGTTGTCGATGTTCAAAATTTCAGTTAATGAGCTGCTCTTATGTTCTATGATTTCCGACCTTGACAACTCATTAACCAGTGTTTCAAACAATGCACCAGGCCATTTGACGACCCCAACTCGGTTCCACAAGCGGGAAAGCAGCACCCCAAGGCCCGGTAAGGGGGCCGAATACATTCCCATCGTGAATTCCGTCCCAAATGTGAATGACAAGTTTTCAGTTAATCAGTTGCCTGCTTGGTTACTCATTTGTCGCTCTGACATTTGGTTAACCAGTTGTCGATGTTCAAAATTTCAGTTAATGAGTTGCCTCTTTGAAATTTCAGTTAATGAGTTGGCCCTTTGGTTACTCATTTGTCCCTGTGTCTTTTGGTTACCCAGTTGTCGATGTTCGAAATTCAGTTAATGAGTTGCCTCCTTGGTTAATCATTTGTCGCCCTGACTCTTGGTTAACCAGTTGTCGATGTTCGAAATTCAGTTAATGAGTTGCCTCCTTGGTTAATCATTTGTCGCTCTGACTCTTGGTTAACCAGTTGTCGATGTTCGAAATTCAGTTAATGAGTTGCCTCCTTGGTTAATCATTTGTCGCTCTGGCTTTTGGTTAACCAGTTGTCGATGTTCAAAATTTCAGTTATTGAGTTGCCTCTTTGAAATTTCAGTTAATGAGTTGGCCCTTTGGTTACTCATTTGTCCCTGTGTCTTTTGGTTATCCAGTTGTCGATGTTCGAAATTCAGTTAATGAGTTGCCTCCTTGGTTAATCATTTGTCGCTCTGGCTTTTGGTTAACCAGTTGTCGATGTTCAAAATTTCAGTTAATGAGCTGCTCTTATGTTCTATGATTTCCTACCTTGACAACTCATTAACCAGTGTTTCAAACAATGCACCAGGCCATTTGACGACCCCAACTCGGTTCCACAAGCGGGAAAGCAGCACCCCAAGGCCCGGTAAGGGGGCCGAATACATTCCCATCGTGAATTCCGTCCCAAATGTGAAAGACAAGTTTTCAGTTAATCAGTTGCCTGCTTGGTTACTCATTTGTCGCTCTGACATTTGGTTAACCAGTTGTCGATGTTCAAATTTCAGTTAATGAGTAGCCTCTTTGAAATTTCAGTTAATGAGTTGGCCCTTTGGTTACTCATTTGTCCCTGTGTCTTTTGGTTACCCAGTTGTCGATGTTCGAAATTCAGTTAATGAGTTGCCTCCTTGGTTAATCATTTGTCGCTCTGGCTTTTGGTTAACCAGTTGTCGATGTTCAAAATTTCAGTTAATGAGTTGCCTCTTTGAAATTTCAGTTAATGAGTTGGCCCTTTGGTGACTCATTTGTCCCTGTGTCTTTTGGTTAACCAGTTGTCGATGTTCGAAATTCAGTTAATGAGTTGCCTCCTTGGTTAATCATTTGTCGCTCTGGCTTTTGGTTAACCAGTTGTCGATGTTCAAAATTTCAGTTATTGAGTTGCCTCTTTGAAATTTCAGTTAATGAGTTGGCCCTTTGGTTACTCATTTGTCCCTGTGTCTTTTGGTTAACCAGTTGTCGATGTTCGAAATTCAGTTAATGAGTTGCCTCCTTGGTTAATCATTTGTCGCTCTGGCTTTTGGTTAACCAGTTGTCGATGTTCAAAATTTCAGTTAATGAGCTGCTCTTATGTTCTATGATTTCCTACCTTGACAACTCATTAACCAGTGTTTCAAACAATGCACCAGGCCATTTGACGACCCCAACTCGGTTCCACAAGCGGGAAAGCAGCACCCCAAGGCCCGGTAAGGGGGCCGAATACATTCCCATCGTGAATTCCGTCCCAAATGTGAAAGACAAGTTTTCAGTTAATCAGTTGCCTGCTTGGTTACTCATTTGTCGCTCTGACATTTGGTTAACCAGTTGTCGATGTTCAAATTTCAGTTAATGAGTAGCCTCTTTGAAATTTCAGTTAATGAGTTGGCCCTTTGGTTACTCATTTGTCCCTGTGTCTTTTGGTTACCCAGTTGTCGATGTTCGAAATTCAGTTAATGAGTTGCCTCCTTGGTTAATCATTTGTCGCTCTGGCTTTTGGTTAACCAGTTGTCGATGTTCAAAATTTCAGTTAATGAGTTGCCTCTTTGAAATTTCAGTTAATGAGTTGGCCCTTTGGTTACTCATTTGTCCCTGTGTCTTTTGGTTAACCAGTTGTCGATGTTCGAAATTCAGTTAATGAGTTGCCTCCTTGGTTAATCATTTGTCGCTCTGGCTTTTGGTTAACCAGTTGTCGATGTTCAAAATTTCAGTTAATGAGTTGCCTCTTTGAAATTTCAGTTAATGAGTTGGCCCTTTGGTTACTCATTTGTCCCTGTGTCTTTTGGTTAACCAGTTGTCGATGTTCGAAATTCAGTTAATGAGTTGCCTCCTTGGTTAATCATTTGTCGCTCTGACATTTGGTTAACCAGTTGTCGATGTTCGAAATTCAGTTAATGAGTTGCCTCCTTGGTTAATCATTTGTCGCTCTGGCTTTTGGTTACCCAGTTGTCGATGTTCAAAATTTCAGTTAATGAGCTGCTCTTATGTTCTATGATTTCCGACCTTGACAACTCATTAACCAGTGTTTCAAACAATGCACCAGGCCATTTGACGACCCCAACTCGGTTCCACAAGCGGGAAAGCAGCACCCCAAGGCCCGGTAAGGGGGCCGAATACATTCCCATCGTGAATTCCGTCCCAAATGTGAATGACAAGTTTTCAGTTAATCAGTTGCCTGCTTGGTTACTCATTTGTCGCTCTGACATTTGGTTAACCAGTTGTCGATGTTCAAAATTTCAGTTAATGAGTTGCCTCTTTGAAATTTCAGTTAATGAGTTGGCCCTTTGGTTACTCATTTGTCCCTGTGTCTTTTGGTTACCCAGTTGTCGATGTTCGAAATTCAGTTACTGAGTTGCCTCCTTGGTTAATCATTTGTCGCTCTGACTCTTGGTTAACCAGTTGTCGATGTTCGAAATTCAGTTAATGAGTTGCCTCCTTGGTTAATCATTTGTCGCTCTGGCTTTTGGTTAACCAGTTGTCGATGTTCAAAATTTCAGTTAATGAGCTGCTCTTATGTTCTATGATTTCCGACCTTGACAACTCATTAACCAGTGTTTCAAACAATGCACCAGGCCATTTGACGACCCCAACTCGGTTCCACAAGCGGGAAAGCAGCACCCCCAAGCCCCGGTAAGGCGGCCGAATACATTCCCATCCTGAATTCCGTCCCAAATGTGAATGACAAGTTTTCAGTTAATCATTTGCCACCTTGGTTCATCATTTGCCACTCTGACTTTTGGTTTCCCAGTTGTCAGTTTTCACATTTCAGTTACTGAGTTGACTTTGTCTTTCTCACTCTGTGTATCTCTATCTTCTCTCTGTCTCTCTCAGTGTATGCGAGTGTCTGTGTGTGTTCCACTGCCGCCCGGCCAACCGGGTCCAAAGGCCCGCCACGTTACACACGAAAAACCCCGGTCTCGCTTCGGAGCGACGGGCACCCGGCTTCTCGGTGTCGGACCGACTCCGTTCAGATACCGCTGGATGCCCCTTGCCCCTGGCTTGCTCTGGCAGCCGGCGCGTGCAGGCCGCCCCCTGCCCCGCCGTCTCAGTGGTCGGAAAGCGGTCTCCAGCCAACGGCTGTACCTCGGCCGCGGAAAGAGGCAGCTACACAAGCGAGGCACTGCTCTGTGCGGCCCCGCCACCCCGTTCAGCTGCCGTTGTCCCCGACCGGATCGGACTTTCCTTCCCGAAGTTATCCCCGATAAGCTGCCGCTGACCGACGGCCCGTCAGCCGCTGCGGGACGGCGACACTTTCCCGAACTCGCCCGGGGCCACTTCGGCAATATAGTGTGCGCCGGAGCCGGGGCTTTCCAACGAGCCATCCCCGAACGAAATCGGACACGGGAGTCGGGAGCGACAGGCGTTCGACTGGTGCCGGGCAACCGGGTCCAAACGCCCGCCTTGTTAAACACACGTACACCCCAGGCTCGATTCGGAGCGACGGGCACCCGGCTTCCCGGTGTCGGACCGACTCCGTTCAGATACCGTTGGATGCCCCTTGCCCCTGGCTTGCTCTGGCAGCCGGCGCGTGCAGGCCGCCCCCCGCCCCGCCGTCTCAGTGGTCGGAAAGTGGTCTCCAGCCAACGGCTGTACCTCGGCCGGGGAAAGGGGCAGCTACACAAGCCAGGCACTGGTCTGTGCGGGCCCGCCACCCCGTTCGGCTGCCGTTGATCCGGACCGGATCGGACTTTCCCTCCCGAAGTTATGCCCGATAAGCTGCCGCTCACCGGCGGCCCGTCAGCCGCTGCGGGATGGCGACACTTTGCCGAACTTGCCGGGGTCCAGGCCGATAATATAGTGTGCGCCAGCGCCGGGGCTTTCCAACGAGCCCTCCCTGACCGAAATCGGACACGGGAGTCCAGAGCGATAGGCGTTCGACTGCCGGCCGGCCAAACACAGGCAATCCCCCGCCGTTGCGGACCCGCTCCAGGACAACCGGGTCCAAACGCCCGCCTCGTTACACGCACGAAAACACCGGGCTCGATTCGGAGCGACGGGCACCCGGCTTCCCGGTGTCGGACCGACTCCGTTCCGGTACCCTTGGATGCCCCTTGCCCCTGGCTTGCTAGGACAGCCGGCGCGTCAAGGTGGGCCCCCGCGGCTCCGGCTCAGCAGTCGGAAAGCGGTCTCCAGCCAACGGCTGTACCTCGGCCGGGGAAAGGGGCAGCTACACAAGCCCGCTACTGGTCTGTGCGGCCCCGCCACCCTGTTCAGTGGCAGTTGACCCCGACCGGATCGGACTTTCCTTCCCGAAGTTATCCCCGATAAGCTGCCGCTGACCGACGGGGCGGCAGCCGGTACGGGTCGCCGACACTTTCCCGAACTTGCCGGGATCCAGTCCGATAATATAGTGTGCGCCAGCGCCGGGGCTTTCCAATGAGCCCTCCCTGACCGAAATCGGACACGGGAGTCCGGAGCCAAAGGCGTTCGACTGCCGGCCGGCCAAACTCAGGCAACCTCCCGCCGTTGCGGACCCGCTCCCGGACAACCGGGTCCAAACGCCCGCCCTGTTACACGCACGAAAACACCGGGCTCGATTCGGAGCGACGGGCACCCGGCTTCCCGGTGTCGGACCGACTCCGTTCCGGTACCACTGGATGCCCCTTGCCCCTGGCTTGCTAGGACAGCCGGCGCGTCAAGGTGGGCCCCCGCGGCTCCGGCTCAGCAGTCGGAAAGCGGTCTCCAGCCAACGGCTGTACCTCGGCCGGGCCAAGCGGCAGCTGCACAAGCCCGCTACTGGTCTGTGCGGCCCCCCCACCCCGTTCAGTAGCAGTTCACCCCAACCGGATCGGACTTTCCGTCCCGAAGTTATCCCCGATAAGCTGCCGCTGACCGACGGGGCGGCAGCCGCTACGGGACTGCGACACTTTCCCGAACTTGCCGGGGTCCAGGCCGATAATATAGTGTGCGCCAGCGCCGGGGCTTTCCAACGAGCCCTCCCTGACCGAAATCGGACACGGGAGTCCGGAGCCAAAGGCGTTCGACTGCCGGCCGGCCAAACACAGGCAACCTCCCGCCGTTGCGGACCCGCTCCCGGACAACCGGGTCCAAACGCCCGCCCTGTTACACGCACGAAAACACCGGGCTCGATTCGGAGCGACGGGCACCCGGCTTCCCGGTGTCGGACCGACTCCGTTCCGGTACCACTGGATGCCCCTTGCCCCTGGCTTGCTAGTACAGCCGGCGCGTCAAGGTGGGCCCCCGCGGCTCCGGCTCAGCAGTCGGAAAGCGGTCTCCAGCCAACGGCTGTACCTCGGCCGGGCCAAGCGGCAGCTGCACAAGCCCGCTACTGGTCTGTGCGGCCCCCCCACCCCGTTCAGTCGCAGTTCACCCCAACCGGATCGGACTTTCCGTCCCGAAGTTATCCCCGATAAGCTGCCGCTGACCGACGGGGCGGCAGCCGCTACGGGACTGCGACACTTTCCCGAACTTGCCGGGGTCCAGGCCGATAATATAGTGTGCGCCAGCGCCGGGGCTTTCCAACGAGCCCTCCCTGACCGAAATCGGACACGGGAGTCCGGAGCGAAAGGCGTTCGACTGCCGGCCGGCCAAACCCAGGCAATCTCCCGCCGTTGCGGACCCGCTCCCGGACAACCGGGTCCAAACGCCCGCCCTGTTACACGCACGAAAACCCCGGGCTCGATTCGGAGCGACGGGCACCCGACTTCCCGGTGTCGGACCGACTCCCTTCTGGTACCACTGGATGCCCCTTGCCCCTGGCTTGCTCGGACAGCCGGCGCGTCAAGGTGGGTCCCCGCGGCACCGGCTCAGCAGTCGGAAAGCGGTCTCCAGCCAACGGCTGTACCTCGGCCGGGCCAAGAGGCAGCTACACAAGCCCGCTACTGGTCTGTGCGGCCCCGCCACCCCGTTCAGTCGCAGTTCACCCCGACCGGATCGGACTTTCCGTCCCGAAGTTATCCGCGATAAGCTGCCGCTGACCGACGGGGCGGCCGCCGGAACGGGACTGCGACACTTTCCCGAACTTGCCGGGGCCCAGGCCGATAATATAGTGTGCGCCAGCGTCGGGGCTTTCCAACCAGCCCTCCCTGACCGAAATCGGACACGGGAGTCCGGAGCCAAAGGCGTTCGACTGCCGGCCGGCCAAACCCAGGCAATCTCCCGCCGTTGGGGACCCGCTCCCGGACAACCGGGTCCAAACGCCCGCCCTGTTACACGCACGAAAACACCGGGCTCGATTCGGAGCGACGGGCACCCGACTTCCCGGTGTCGGACCGACTCCCTTCTGGTACCTATGGATGCCCCTTGCCCCTGGCTTGCTCGGACAGCCGGCGCGTCAAGGTGGGTCCCCGCGGCACCGGCTCAGCAGTCGGAAAGCGGTCTCCAGCCAACGGCTGTACCTC
>NW_028225809.1:0-12500 GCF_052327205.1 Somniosus microcephalus | reverse complement strand
TGCGCACACACACACATCACCTTCTCGGTGCACCGTTCAAATTCCACCCCAACTCCTCCAACTCGGGCTCTCTGACCGATCTAAACTCGTTTGCTATCCCGGACCGGTGCGACTGTTTTGCCTGTTCGTGCGAGTTCGGCGAGTTTTTGTTTGGAATGTAACCTCTCGCCCGCGCAAGAGGCGCCGGACGCGGCCGACCATGGCTCCGGGCAGATGCAAGAAGCAAACCCCGGGAAGCTCTCCTGCTGGTGTGTGTGCGTGTGTAACAGTACAAAAAAAGCCGACACAACGAAAGCCCACCTTGCCGGGCTCGCGACCAGGCCGACCGTCCAATACGATGCAAACGACACAACTCGGACCATTAGCACACCACTTTGTGTGAGGCACAGAAGGGTTTTTTGGTGTTTTTGCATCAGGCTGAGCTCGCGCACGCGCGCGGAACCACCGTCAGGACGGAAGACCAACCAAGTCGCGAGAACACGCTCGGGGTAAAGCTAGCGAAATACGACCTTTCTTTATTAGCCACCACCACCATCACCACCACCACCACCAACAATCGCTTTGTCTTGCTGGGCACATGGCCTCCCCACCACAGAGAGGTTGGTGCCGGGTTCAACTTAATTGTGTTTGCAACCGGTAACCGTCAAGGCAAGAAAAACCACTCACACAACAACAACCTACACCACGCGTGCGTGTGTCTGTCTGCGTGCGCGTTTCTTTGCTGAAATTTGCCAGAGAAATAGCGTCTTCAGCTAGCAGAACGGGACGCACTGAGCACACAAGATTTCGTGCACAAGACGCGGACACCCGCTCCGCTGCCTGAATAGGACCACTGAGAATCACAGGACGTCTCGGACTCACGCGAAAGAGTTTCAAGGACAAAGAGAAGGGCGCGGCCAAGGAAGAAAACACCGGGAGCTGCGCCGACACCCTCTCTCTGACTCGCCGTGTGCATGCCCGTCTTGTCACCAGCGACAGAAACGAGAGGAAACCCTGAAATAGCCTGAACACCAGCCTCTCTCTATACTGGGCCGACCCGGGGACTCCCACTACGGACGCGAGTCACCAAATCGGTCGTACGGGCCCACTGAGCGCACGACACAGGGGAATCTCGTTGCAAACACTGCGTGTGCATACGTTGCTCACAAAGCTCAATGGGGTCACAGGCCCTGACCCGCTCAGAGGCACCTGTGTGACAAGACAACAAATGGAACTCGCTGGAATGTTTCTGCTGTCTTGTCATTTTAGACGGACCCACTGAGCGCACAACACAGTGGAACTCTCTGACAAACACTGCTTGTGCGTTAGCCCCAGTAAACAACTCAGTGGGGTCACAGGCCCTGACCCGTTCAGAGGCACCTGTGTGACAAGACAACAAATGAAACTCGCTGGAATGTTTCTGCTGTCTTGTCATTTTAGACGGACCCACTGAGCGCACAACACAGTGGAATCTGACAAAACACTGCTTGTGCATTAGCCCCAGTAAACAACTCAGTGGGCTCACAGGCCCTGACCCGTTCAGAGGCACCTGTGTGACAAGACAACAAATGGAACTCGCTGGAATGTTTCTGCTGTCTTGTCATTTTAGACGGACCCACTGAGCGCACAACACAGTGGGATCTGACAAAACACTGCTTGTGCATTAGCCCCAGTAAACAACTCAGTGGGGTCACAGGCCCTGACCCGTTCAGAGGCACCTGTGTGACAAGACAACAAATGAAACTTTAAAGACGCTGGCATGTACGTCTTGTTTCTGCTGTCTTGGACGGGCCCACTGAGCGCACAACACAGGGGAACTTGGTGCAAACACTGCGTGTGCATAAGCCATAAAACACAAGCTCAGTGGGGTCACAGGCCCTGACCGGTTCAGAGGCACCTGTGTGACAGACAGCAAATGAAACTTAGACGCTGGAATTATTTATATGTTTCTGCTGTCTGTCTACGATTTCAGATTCACACTTAGAGTTTTTTGTCATTAAGTCATAAAAGCCACAAAACCATTTTAATATGACTTTCCAATACTCTTTGAAAGGTCTCTATATTGATAAAATGAGCCTTTTAGCAAAGTAACACTTTTCGGGCATTTTCAAAGTGCTCCCGCTGAGTGAATTTTGTTCTGAAAATCGTGTTCCCGAAAATCTCCGGGCACCCCGCCAACCCCCCCTGCCAGAAATGACAAGTGTCAAATCAGCGGGTCAAACGGCCACCTCTATCCGACCAGGAGCACCCAAATCGCCGCAAATGGCACTTTTTTTTTTCTTCATCGGGACTTCCGACTAGGTTAATGATTTCCCAAGCTGCAACTCATAAACTATGTCCTGAGACACTTGCCAGAAATGACACATGTCAATTTGGCGGTAGCAACTCACTTTCCCAAGCCGGAAAGCATCACCCGAGGCCGGCGTGAAGCGGCCGAATCTTTTCTCACCGGACTTCCGTGATTTGGTTAATCATGTCTCGAAATCAAAAAATGCACATGTCAATTTGCCGGGAGCAACTCACTTTCCCAGGCCGGGAAGCAACACCCGAGGCCCGCAAAAGGCGGCCGAATATTTTCTCATCGGACTTCCATATTTTGGGGGTTGGATTCTCTCCCGCATTCCAGCCCCCTGGCCACGGGTCGCTCATTCACTTTCAGCCCGGGCCTTGCCAATTTGGTTAATCAGTTAGCCATGCACCAGACTCGGCCTCGCCTTTTTCATTTATGGTTAATGATGTGCCCAGGCTGGGACTTAGTCTCTCCAGCAGCCAAAACTTTTCACTGGTTAATGAGGTGCCCAGCCCGGCACTTAGTCTCTCTCCCCAGCAAGCTTACTTGGTCGGCCGACATTTGGATCCATTTTCGGGGCTTAATCGGGTCGAATACGGTCCCTTACGCAAGGGGAGCCGAAGCCCCGGCCTCTGCCAGGCGTCAGGCTGCCGTTTTTTAAGCCCGACCAAAAACCCGAAAATTGGTTAAAAATGGAAATAAATTTCCACCCAAAAAGGGTTAAAAGTCGGTTGGACGGCAGCCCTGGTCGGTCTCTGCAGACCTGGAGGCCCTAGACAGTAATCTGGAAAACAGACAAAGTCTCGAGAAACCACCTCCTACCATTCTCCAGGTACCCCGCCAATCCCCCCTGCCAGAAATGACAAGTGTCAAATCAGCGGGACGGATTTGACTTTTGTGACCGACCGCTGGAACTTTTTTCGGCTACAGGCAGTCAAATTTTTCTCCTTCCGGACTTCCAGTACAATTTTGAACGGCCATATCTCCGCACTCCCGCGTCGGAGCCAAGCCGTTTTTACACCGTTAGACGCGGCTTCCCGTGCCCGTTCGAATGCCGCCCTGCTCGGCGGAAAAGGAGAATTTTTTTATTTTTCGGCCGATTTCGGGAAAAAAAATTCCCGCTCTGAACTCGGATTTTTCGGCTTTAATCGTTTCGTATACGGTCCCTTACGCAAGGGAGCCGAAGCCCCGGCCTCTGCCGGGCGTCAGGCTGCCGTTTTTAAGCCCGACCAAAAACCCGAAAATTGGTTAAAAATGGAAATAAATTTCCACCCAAAAAGGGTTAAAAGTCGGTTGGACGGCAGCCCGGGTCGGTCTCTGCAGACCTGGAGGCCCTAGACAGTAATCTGGAAAACAGATAAAGTCTCGAAAAACCACCTCCTACCATTCTCCAGGTACCCCGCCAATCCCCCCTGCCAGAAATGACAAGTGTCAAATCAGCGGGACGGATTTGACTTTTGTGACCGACCGCTGGAACTTTTTTCGGCTACAGGCAGTCAAATTTTTCTCCTTCCGGACTTCCAGTACAACTTTGAACGGCCATATCTCCGCACTCCCGCGTCGGAGCCAAGCCGTTTTTACACCGTTAGACGCGGCTTCCCGTGCCCGTTCGAATGCCACCCTGCTCGGCGGAAAAGGAGACATTTTTTTTTTTCCGGCCGTTTTCGGGAAAAATTTTTCCCGCTCTGAACTCCGATTTTACGCCTTTAATCGATTCGGAGACGGTCGCTTACGCAAGGGAGGCGAAGCCCGGGCCTCTGCCGGGCGTCAGCCTGCCGTATGTAAGCCCGTCCGAAGCATGAGTTCCCACTTTTGGTTATCCAGTTGTCAATTTTAAAATTTCAGTTAATCAGTTGCCTGCTTGGTTAATCATTTGTCGCTCTGACATTTGGTTAACCAGTTGTCGATGTTCGAAATTCAGTTAATGAGTTGCCTCTTTGAAATTTCAGTTAATGAGTTGGCCCTTTGGTTACTCATTTGTCCCTGTGTCTTTTGGTTAACCAGTTGTCGATGTTCGAAATTCAGTTATTGAGTTGCCTCCTTGGTTACTCATTTGTCGCTCTGGCTTTTGGTTAACCAGTTGTCGATGTTCAAAATTACAGTTAATGAGTTGCCTCTTTGAAATTTCAGTTAATGAGTTGGCCCTTTGGTTACTCATTTGTCCCTGTGTCTTTTGGTTACCCAGTTGTCGATGTTCGAAATTCAGTTAATGAGTTGCCTCCTTGGTTAATCATTTGTCGCCCTGACTCTTGGTTAACCAGTTGTCGATGTTCGAAATTCAGTTACTGAGTTGCCTCCTTGGTTAATCATTTGTCGCTCTGACATTTGGTTAACCAGTTGTCGATGTTCGAAATTCAGTTAATGAGTTGCCTCCTTGGTTACTCATTTGTCGCTCTGGCTTTTGGTTAACCAGTTGTCGATGTTCAAAATTACAGTTAATGAGTTGCCTCTTTGAAATTTCAGTTAATGAGTTGGCCCTTTGGTTACTCATTTGTCCCTGTGTCTTTTGGTTAACCAGTTGTCGATGTTCGAAATTCAGTTAATGAGTTGCCTCCTTGGTTAATCATTTGTCGCTCTGACTCTTGGTTAACCAGTTGTCGATGTTCAAAATTTCAGTTAATGAGCTGCTCTTATGTTCTATGATTTCCTACCTTGACAACTCATTAACCAGTGTTTCAAACAATGCACCAGGCCATTTGACGACCCCAACTCGGTTCCACAAGCGGGAAAGCAGCACCCCAAGGCCCGGTAAGGGGGCCGAATACATTCCCATCGTGAATTCCGTCCCAAATGTGAATGACAAGTTTTCAGTTAATCAGTTGCCTGCTTGGTTACTCATTTGTCGCTCTGACATTTGGTTAACCAGTTGTCGATGTTCAAAATTTCAGTTACTAATTTGCCTCTTTGAAATTTCAGTTAATGAGTTGGCCCTTTGGTTACTCATTTGTCCCTGTGTCTTTTGGTTACCCAGTTGTCGATGTTCGAAATTCAGTTAATGAGTTGTCTCCTTGGTTAATCATTTGTCGCCCTGACTCTTGGTTAACCAGTTGTCGATGTTCGAAATTCAGTTAATGAGTTGCCTCTTTGAAATTTCAGTTATTGAGTTGGCCCTTTGGTTACTCATTTGTCCCTGTGTCTTTTGGTTAACCAGTTGTCGATGTTCGAAATTCAGTTAATGAGTTGCCTCCTTGGTTAATCATTTGTCGCTCTGACTCTTGGTTAACCAGTTGTCGATGTTCGAAATTCAGTTAATGAGTTGCCTCCTTGGTTAATCATTTGTCGCTCTGGCTTTTGGTTTACCAGTTGTCGATGTTCAAAATTTCAGTTACTGAGTTGCCTCTTTGAAATTTCAGTTAATGAGTTGGCCCTTTGGTTACTCATTTGTCCCTGTGTCTTTTGGTTAACCAGTTGTCGATGTTCGAAATTCAGTTAATGAGTTGCCTCCTTGGTTAATCATTTGTCGCTCTGACTCTTGGTTACCCAGTTGTCGATGTTCAAAATTTCAGTTACTGAGTTGCCTCTTTGAAATTTCAGTTAATGAGTTGGCCCTTTGGTTACTCATTTGTCCCTGTGTCTTTTGGTTAACCAGTTGTCGATGTTCGAAATTCAGTTACTGAGTTGCCTCCTTGGTTAATCATTTGTCGCTCTGACTCTTGGTTAACCAGTTGTCGATGTTCAAAATTTCAGTTAATGAGCTGCTCTTATGTTCTATGATTTCCTACCTTGACAACTCATTAACCAGTGTTTCAAACAATGCACCAGGCCATTTGACGACCCCAACTCGGTTCCACAAGCGGGAAGGCAGCACCCCAAGCCCCGGTAAGGGGGCCGAATACATTCCCATCCGGAATTCCGTCCCAAATGTGAATGACAAGTTTTCAGTTGATCAGTTGCCTGCTTGGTTACTCATTTGTCGCTCTGACATTTGGTTAACCAGTTGTCGATGTTCAAATTTCAGTTAATGAGTAGCCTCTTTGAAATTTCAGTTAATGAGTTGGCCCTTTGGTTACTCATTTGTCCCTGTGTCTTTTGGTTACCCAGTTGTCGATGTTCGAAATTCAGTTAATGAGTTGCCTCCTTGGTTAATCATTTGTCGCTCTGACTCTTGGTTAACCAGTTGTCGATGTTCAAAATTTCAGTTAATGAGTTGCCTCCTTGGTTAATCATTTGTCGCTCTGACTCTTGGTTTACCAGTTGTCGATGTTCGAAATTCAGTTAATGAGTTGCCTCCTTGGTTAATCATTTGTCGCTCTGGCTTTTGGTTAACCAGTTGTCGATGTTCAAAATTTCAGTTAATGAGTTGCCTCTTTGAAATTTCAGTTATTGAGTTGGCCCTTTGGTTACTCATTTGTCCCTGTGTCTTTTGGTTACCCAGTTGTCGATGTTCGAAATTCAGTTAATGAGTTGCCTCCTTGGTTAATCATTTGTCGCTCTGACTCTTGGTTAACCAGTTGTCGATGTTCGAAATTCAGTTAATGAGTTGCCTCCTTGGTTAATCATTTGTCGCTCTGACATTTGGTTAACCAGTTGTCGATGTTCAAAATTACAGTTAATGAGTTGCCTCTTTGAAATTTCAGTTAATGAGTTGGCCCTTTGGTTACTCATTTGTCCCTGTGTCTTTTGGTTAACCAGTTGTCGATGTTCGAAATTCAGTTAATGAGTTGCCTCCTTGGTTACTCATTTGTCGCTCTGGCTTTTGGTTAACCAGTTGTCGATGTTCAAAATTTCAGTTAATGAGTTGCCTCTTTGAAATTTCAGTTAATGAGTTGGCCCTTTGGTTACTCATTTGTCCCTGTGTCTTTTGGTTAACCAGTTGTCGATGTTCGAAATTCAGTTAATGAGTTGCCTCCTTGGTTAATCATTTGTCGCTCTGGCTTTTGGTTAACCAGTTGTCGATGTTCAAAATTTCAGTTAATGAGTTGCCTCTTTGAAATTTCAGTTAATGAGTTGGCCCTTTGGTTACTCATTTGTCGCTCTGACTTTTGGTTAACCAGTTGTCGATGTTCAAAATTTCAGTTAATGAGCTGCTCTTATGTTCTATGATTTCCTACCTTGACAACTCATTAACCAGTGTTTCAAACAATGCACCAGGCCATTTGACGACCCCAACTCGGTTCCACAAGCGGGAAAGCAGCACCCCAAGGCCCGGTAAGGGGGCCGAATACATTCCCATCGTGAATTCCGTCCCAAATGTGAATGACAAGTTTTCAGTTAATCAGTTGCCTGCTTGGTTACTCATTTGTCGCTCTGACATTTGGTTACCCAGTTGTCGATGTTCAAAATTTCAGTTAATGAGTTGCCTCTTTGAAATTTCAGTTAATGAGTTGGCCCTTTGGTTACTCATTTGTCCCTGTGTCTTTTGGTTACCCAGTTGTCGATGTTCGAAATTCAGTTGATGAGTTGCCTCCTTGGTTAATCATTTGTCGCCCTGACTCTTGGTTAACCAGTTGTCGATGTTCGAATTTCAGTTAATGAGTTGCCTCCTTGGTTAATCATTTGTCTCTCTGACATTTGGTTAACCAGTTGTCGATGTTCGAAATTCAGTTAATGAGTTGCCTCCTTGGTTAATCATTTGTCGCTCTGGCTTTTGGTTATCCAGTTGTCAATTTTAAAATTTCAGTTAATCAGTTGCCTGCTTGGTTAATCATTTGTCGCTCTGACATTTGGTTAACCAGTTGTCGATGTTCGAAATTCAGTTAATGAGTTGCCTCTTTGAAATTTCAGTTAATGAGTTGGCCCTTTGGTTACTCATTTGTCCCTGTGTCTTTTGGTTAACCAGTTGTCGATGTTCGAAATTCAGTTAATGAGTTGCCTCCTTGGTTAATCATTTGTCGCTCTGGCTTTTGGTTAACCAGTTGTCGATGTTCAAAATTTCAGTTAATGAGTTGCCTCTTTGAAATTTCAGTTAATGAGTTGGCCCTTTGGTTACTCATTTGTCCCTGTGTCTTTTGGTTAACCAGTTGTCGATGTTCGAAATTCAGTTAATGAGTTGCCTCCTTGGTTAATCATTTGTCGCTCTGGCTTTTGGTTAACCAGTTGTCGATGTTCAAAATTTCAGTTAATGAGCTGCTCTTATGTTCTATGATTTCCGACCTTGACAACTCATTAACCAGTGTTTCAAACAATGCACCAGGCCATTTGACGACCCCAACTCGGTTCCACAAGCGGGAAAGCAGCACCCCAAGGCCCGGTAAGGGGGCCGAATACATTCCCATCGTGAATTCCGTCCCAAATGTGAATGACAAGTTTTCAGTTAATCAGTTGCCTGCTTGGTTACTCATTTGTCGCTCTGACATTTGGTTAACCAGTTGTCGATGTTCAAATTTCAGTTAATGAGTAGCCTCTTTGAAATTTCAGTTAATGAGTTGGCCCTTTGGTTACTCATTTGTCCCTGTGTCTTTTGGTTACCCAGTTGTCGATGTTCGAAATTCAGTTAATGAGTTGCCTCCTTGGTTAATCATTTGTCGCTCTGGCTTTTGGTTAACCAGTTGTCGATGTTCAAAATTACAGTTAATGAGTTGCCTCTTTGAAATTTCAGTTAATGAGTTGGCCCTTTGGTTACTCATTTGTCCCTGTGTCTTTTGGTTAACCAGTTGTCGATGTTCGAAATTCAGTTAATGAGTTGCCTCCTTGGTTAATCATTTGTCGCTCTGGCTTTTGGTTAACCAGTTGTCGATGTTCAAAATTTCAGTTAATGAGCTGCTCTTATGTTCTATGATTTCCGACCTTGACAACTCATTAACCAGTGTTTCAAACAATGCACCAGGCCATTTGACGACCCCAACTCGGTTCCACAAGCGGGAAAGCAGCACCCCAAGGCCCGGTAAGGGGGCCGAATACATTCCCATCGTGAATTCCGTCCCAAATGTGAATGACAAGTTTTCAGTTAATCAGTTGCCTGCTTGGTTACTCATTTGTCGCTCTGACATTTGGTTAACCAGTTGTCGATGTTCAAATTTCAGTTAATGAGTAGCCTCTTTGAAATTTCAGTTAATGAGTTGGCCCTTTGGTTACTCATTTGTCCCTGTGTCTTTTGGTTACCCAGTTGTCGATGTTCGAAATTCAGTTAATGAGTTGCCTCCTTGGTTAATCATTTGTCGCTCTGGCTTTTGGTTAACCAGTTGTCGATGTTCAAAATTTCAGTTATTGAGTTGCCTCTTTGAAATTTCAGTTAATGAGTTGGCCCTTTGGTTACTCATTTGTCCCTGTGTCTTTTGGTTAACCAGTTGTCGATGTTCGAAATTCAGTTAATGAGTTGCCTCCTTGGTTAATCATTTGTCGCCCTGACTCTTGGTTAACCAGTTGTCGATGTTCGAAATTCAGTTACTGAGTTGCCTCCTTGGTTAATCATTTGTCGCTCTGACATTTGGTTAACCAGTTGTCGATGTTCGAAATTCAGTTAATGAGTTGCCTCCTTGGTTAATCATTTGTCGCTCTGGCTTTTGGTTAACCAGTTGTCGATGTTCAAAATTACAGTTAATGAGTTGCCTCTTTGAAATTTCAGTTAATGAGTTGGCCCTTTGGTTACTCATTTGTCCCTGTGTCTTTTGGTTAACCAGTTGTCGATGTTCGAAATTCAGTTAATGAGTTGCCTCCTTGGTTAATCATTTGTCGCTCTGGCTTTTGGTTAACCAGTTGTCGATGTTCAAAATTTCAGTTAATGAGCTGCTCTTATGTTCTATGATTTCCGACCTTGACAACTCATTAACCAGTGTTTCAAACAATGCACCAGGCCATTTGACGACCCCAACTCGGTTCCACAAGCGGGAAAGCAGCACCCCAAGGCCCGGTAAGGGGGCCGAATACATTCCCATCGTGAATTCCGTCCCAAATGTGAATGACAAGTTTTCAGTTAATCAGTTGCCTGCTTGGTTACTCATTTGTCGCTCTGACATTTGGTTAACCAGTTGTCGATGTTCAAAATTTCAGTTAATGAGTTGCCTCTTTGAAATTTCAGTTAATGAGTTGGCCCTTTGGTTACTCATTTGTCCCTGTGTCTTTTGGTTACCCAGTTGTCGATGTTCGAAATTCAGTTAATGAGTTGCCTCCTTGGTTAATCATTTGTCGCCCTGACTCTTGGTTAACCAGTTGTCGATGTTCGAAATTCAGTTAATGAGTTGCCTCCTTGGTTAATCATTTGTCGCTCTGACTCTTGGTTAACCAGTTGTCGATGTTCGAAATTCAGTTAATGAGTTGCCTCCTTGGTTAATCATTTGTCGCTCTGGCTTTTGGTTAACCAGTTGTCGATGTTCAAAATTTCAGTTAATGAGTTGCCTCTTTGAAATTTCAGTTAATGAGTTGGCCCTTTGGTGACTCATTTGTCCCTGTGTCTTTTGGTTAACCAGTTGTCGATGTTCGAAATTCAGTTAATGAGTTGCCTCCTTGGTTAATCATTTGTCGCTCTGGCTTTTGGTTAACCAGTTGTCGATGTTCAAAATTTCAGTTAATGAGTTGCCTCTTTGAAATTTCAGTTAATGAGTTGGCCCTTTGGTTACTCATTTGTCCCTGTGTCTTTTGGTTAACCAGTTGTCGATGTTCGAAATTCAGTTAATGAGTTGCCTCCTTGGTTAATCATTTGTCGCTCTGGCTTTTGGTTAACCAGTTGTCGATGTTCAAAATTTCAGTTAATGAGCTGCTCTTATGTTCTATGATTTCCTACCTTGACAACTCATTAACCAGTGTTTCAAACAATGCACCAGGCCATTTGACGACCCCAACTCGGTTCCACAAGCGGGAAAGCAGCACCCCAAGGCCCGGTAAGGGGGCCGAATACATTCCCATCGTGAATTCCGTCCCAAATGTGAATGACAAGTTTTCAGTTAATCAGATGCCTGCTTGGTTACTCATTTGTCGCTCTGACATTTGGTTAACCAGTTGTCGATGTTCAAATTTCAGTTAATGAGTAGCCTCTTTGAAATTTCAGTTAATGAGTTGGCCCTTTGGTTACTCATTTGTCCCTGTGTCTTTTGGTTACCCAGTTGTCGATGTTCGAAATTCAGTTAATGAGTTGCCTCCTTGGTTAATCATTTGTCGCTCTGGCTTTTGGTTAACCAGTTGTCGATGTTCAAAATTACAGTTAATGAGTTGCCTCTTTGAAATTTCAGTTAATGAGTTGGCCCTTTGGTTACTCATTTGTCTCTGTGTCTTTTGGTTAACCAGTTGTCGATGTTCGAAATTCAGTTAATGAGTTGCCTCCTTGGTTAATCATTTGTCGCTCTGGCTTTTGGTTAACCAGTTGTCGATGTTCAAAATTTCAGTTAATGAGCTGCTCTTATGTTCTATGATTTCCGACCTTGACAACTCATTAACCAGTGTTTCAAACAATGCACCAGGCCATTTGACGACCCCAACTCGGTTCCACAAGCGGGAAAGCAGCACCCCAAGGCCCGGTAAGGGGGCCGAATACATTCCCATCGTGAATTCCGTCCCAAATGTGAATGACAAGTTTTCAGTTAATCAGTTGCCTGCTTGGTTACTCATTTGTCGCTCTGACATTTGGTTAACCAGTTGTCGATGTTCAAAATTTCAGTTAATGAGTTGCCTCTTTGAAATTTCAGTTAATGAGTTGGCCCTTTGGTTACTCATTTGTCCCTGTGTCTTTTGGTTACCCAGTTGTCGATGTTCGAAATTCAGTTAATGAGTTGCCTCCTTGGTTAATCATTTGTCGCCCTGACTCTTGGTTAACCAGTTGTCGATGTTCGAAATTCAGTTAATGAGTTGCCTCCTTGGTTAATCATTTGTCGCTCTGACTCTTGGTTAACCAGTTGTCGATGTTCGAAATTCAGTTAATGAGTTGCCTCCTTGGTTAATCATTTGTCGCTCTGGCTTTTGGTTAACCAGTTGTCGATGTTCAAAATTTCAGTTAATGAGTTGCCTCTTTGAAATTTCAGTTAATGAGTTGGCCCTTTGGTGACTCATTTGTCCCTGTGTCTTTTGGTTAACCAGTTGTCGATGTTCGAAATTCAGTTAATGAGTTGCCTCCTTGGTTAATCATTTGTCGCTCTGGCTTTTGGTTAACCAGTTGTCGATGTTCAAAATTTCAGTTAATGAGTTGCCTCTTTGAAATTTCAGTTAATGAGTTGGCCCTTTGGTTACTCATTTGTCCCTGTGTCTTTTGGTTAACCAGTTGTCGATGTTCGAAATTCAGTTAATGAGTTGCCTCCTTGGTTAATCATTTGTCGCTCTGGCTTTTGGTTAACCAGTTGTCGATGTTCAAAATTTCAGTTAATGA
>NW_028225808.1:0-151898 GCF_052327205.1 Somniosus microcephalus | reverse complement strand
CTGTTGCTGTTCTATTGCCGCTCTCCCGCTATGTGAACCATGTGACTGCACAGTATCAAAGTTGAGAAAGCATCTGAACAGAACCTGGCCGGTTTTGAAATGCAGTTAATTTTCTCAGGTGGTCTGTTTCCACATTTCTTGTTGCTTTTCACCGCTTAGTATTAAGACGGTCAAACAGCAGGTTATTGCTCCTTCCGAATAATGAGACGTCTGCCTTGTTGTCTTTGGCTCATTGTTGTCCACCCTGTGGTATTAGAATTTTATAGTAATATTCTGCACATTACAGAGTGTAGCCGAGCTGATGTTTTAATTGAAGTTATAGGCAAATATGACAGCTGCAAATTAGGCCTGTGGCTCAATTATCATTCCAAAAATATGACATTTAATGTCGCCCAACTCGTGTCAAATGTGTACAAACACTGGATGTAATTGGATTGAAATGGCACAATAGCATCAATGTTCTTCCATATTTAGCTGATGAGGTTGGCTGTGATGTTGTTTAATTGCTGCATCTTTTGAATCAATGGGGTAGATCTTCCACTTCATCTCTCAGGGAATCTTTGAATCTAAATTATTCCATTTTGAAGGAGTATAGAGAAAGCGCGGAGCTAAGATTTATTTCTACAGACACAGTGATTTCCTTCTTGGCAGTTTCAATGCCATCCTCTTTTTGACATCCCCCGCCATACCTACCCGAGCCCCTTTCCCGAGGCATCACCCAATTCCTTATCAGCAAGTAAGGAGCGCTTACACAGAAGGTGGTATACGGACTTGGAAGGGTTAAATCTCCAAGGCATCAGAGAGGCTAGAATCATTTATCGAGGGGCGGCGATCTAGAGGGAGGAGAAGGGCATTAAAGGTCTCTCCCTTTCTCTCTCTGTCTCTCTGTCTCTGTCTCTGTCTGTCTCTCTCTGTCTCCCTCTCTCTCTCTCTCTGTCTCTCTCTCTGTCTCTCTGTCGGTCTCTCTGTCTCTCTGTCGGTCTCTCTGTCTCTCTCTCTGTCCCTCTCTCTGTCTCTTTCTCTTGCTCTCTCTCTCTCTCTCTCTCTCTCTCTCTCTCTCTGTCTCTCTCTCTGTCTCTCTCTCTGTCTCTCTGTTGGCTGTTTGCTGCAGCAACCCTGATGAAATTCCAATATCCTGCCGTTTTGCCATAGCCCTGCATTTGCCTCCGCTTAAAACATATATTCTTACCCCTTAAATAAGTCAATACAACCTGCTTGTCGTTGCTGCTTGTGTTGCTACTGTATCCGGGTCCCTCATTTTATTCCTCGACTTTCAATTAATAACTATTGAATGTTAATTGCCCACTTATTGCTGGTTATTGCCTTTTTCTTAATTATATTAATTAAGAGTCAGTGGCAGCGTGGATATAAAATCAGCTCAGGGTCAGAAAGAAGTGAGTGTTGCTGAAGTCTTGTTTTTCAGACTGGAGAGAAGTATGTAGGGGGTTCCCCATGGGTCGCTTATTGAGACCTCTGCCCTTGTTCCTATATATTAACGACCTGGACTTGGGGTTAAAGGGCATCATTTCAAATGTGCAGAGACCTGGCTGCTGAAATGTAATGCAGGGAAGTGATGCCTGTTGGAAGGAAGAATGAGTTGAGACAATATAAATAGCTTGGTGTAATTTTAAAGGGGGTGCAGGAACAGATAGACCTGGAGGTTCACGTACACACATCTTTGCAGTTGGCAGGCCAATTGTAAAGGCTGATAAAAAGTATACCGTATCATTGGATTTATAAATAGAGCCATAAAGAAGTGATGAATAATTATGAGGTGATGCTAAATCATTACACATCATATTTGGGGCTCAGATGGAACATTGTGTCCAGTTCTGGCCATCAGATTTTACAAAGGGTGTAAAAGCCTTGGAAAGGATGCAGAGTAAATTTAACAGAATGGAAACAGATGAGGAACTTCGATGAAGTGGACATAGTAGAGAGGCAGGGTGATGTTCTCTATGCAGCTGGGAAGGGCAAGGGGTTTTAATAAAGTTGCTCATAATTAGAAATTATTTTGGTAATGCAAATAGGAAAAACCGTTTCACTGTCCAGAGGTCAGCAACCAGAGGGTGCACCTTTAGGTCAGATGGTAAAATCGCCAGAGGGAGCGCTGCACTGTCGGAGGTGCCCTCTTTAGTATGAGACGGTAAACTGAGGCACCTTCCTCCTCCCTCAGGTGGGTGTAAGTTATCCCACGCCATGATTCAATGAAGAGCAGGGCAGTGGCACTGGTGTCATAGAGTCATAGAGTAATAGAGTTATACAGCACAGAAAGAGGCACTTCGGCACATTGTGTCTGCGCCGTCCATCAAGCCCTGTCCAATCTAATCCCATTTTCCAGCACTTGGTCCGTAGCCTTGTATGCTATGGCATTTCAAGTGCTCATCCAAATGCTTCTTGAATGTTGTGAGGGTTCCTGCTTCTACCACCCTTTCAGGCAGTGAGTTCCAGACACCAACCACCCTCTGGGTGAAAAACTTCCTCCTCAAATCCCCTCTAAACCTCCTGCCCCTTACCTTGAATCTATGCCCCCTTGTTATTGACCCCCCTACTAAGGGTAAAAGTTCCTCTTTATCTACCCGATCTATGCCCCTCATCATTTTGTACACCTCAATCAGGTCCCCCCTCAGCCTTCTTTGCTCCAAGGAAAACAACCCCAGCCTGTTTAGTCTTTCTTCATAGCTGAGGCGCTCCATCCCAGGTAACATCCTGGTGAATCTTCTCTGCACACTCTCCAATGTAATCACATCCTTCCTATAGTGAGGCGACCAGAACTGCACACAGCACTCCAGCTGTGGCCTTACCAGCGTTTTGTACAGCTCCATCATAACCTCTCTGCTCTTATATTCTATGCCTCGGCTAATGAAGGCAAGTATCCCATATGCCTTTTTAACCACCTTATCCACCTGTTCCGCTGCCTTCAGGGATCTATGTACATGTACACCAAGGTCCCTCTGACCCTCTGTACTTCCTAGGGTCCTACCACTCATTGTGTATTCCCTTGCCTTATTTGTCCGTCCAAAATGCATCACCTCGCACTTTTCAGGGTTAAATTCCATTTGCCACTTTTCCACCCATCTGACCAACCCGTTTATATCGTCCTGCAGCCTGAGGCTTTCCTCCTCGCAATTTACCACACCACTAATTTTCATGTCATCTGCGAACTTACTGATCATACCTTTTACATTCTCATCCAAATCATTTATGTAGATCACAAACAGCAAGGGACCCAGCACCGATCCCTGAGGTACCCCACTGGACACAGGCTTCCACTCACAAAAGCAAACTTCGACCATCACCCTCTGCCTCCTGCCACTCAGCCAGTTTAGGATCCAATATGCAAAGGCACCCTGGGTCCCATGGGCTCTTACCTTCTTGACCAGTCTCCGATGCAGGACTTTGTCAAAAGCCTTACTGAAGTCCATGTATAGCACATCCACAGCATTTCCATCATCCACACACCTAGTCACCCCCTCGAAAAATTCAATCAGACTGGTCAGACATGATTTACCCTTGACAATGCCATGCTGACTACCCCCGATTAGTCCTTGCCTCTCCAAGTGGAGACTAATTTTGTCCCTCAGAATCTTTTCCAATAATTTCCCTACCACAGATATTAGGCTCACTGGCCTGTAATTCCTTGGTTATCCTTGCTACCCTTCTTGAATAATGGTACTACGTTAGCTGTTCTCCAGTCCTCTGGTACATCCCCTGTGGCCAGAGAGATTCTGAAAATTTGTGTCAGAGGCCCTGCAACCTCCTCCTTTGCCTCACACAGCAGCCTGGGCTACATATCGTCCGGGCCTGGGGATTTATCCACTTTTTGGCCTGCTAAATCCGCTAGTACCTCCTCCCTCTCGATGCTAATATGTTCAAGTATATCACAGTCCCCTTGCCCGATTTCTATGTCTACATCGTCTTTCTCCATAGTGAACACAGACGCAAAAAAATAATTTAAAACCCCGCCTACATCATCTGGCTCTACACACAGATTGCCACTTTGGTTCCTAATGGGCCCTACCCTTTCCCTGGTTATCCTCTTGCCCTTAATATACTTATAAATCATCTTAGGATTTCCCTTTTTTCTGCTCGCCAGTGTTATTTCATGGCCCCTCCTCACTCTCCTAATTTCTTTTTTAATATGCCCCTGCACTTTTTATACTCCTCTAGGGCTTCCTCCGTCTTTAGTCTTTTGTAACTGCCAAAAGCCCCCCTTTTTCCTAATGCATTTTTGTATATCCCTTGTCATCCAAGGTTCCCTTTGCTTGTTGGTCCCACCCTTGACATTTACGGGAACATGTTGGCGTTGTACTCTCTCTATTTTCCTTCTGAAAGTCTCCCACTGCTTTGATGTGGAATTTCCTATAAGTAGCTGCTCCCAGTCCACTTTGGCCAGATCCTGCCTTATCATATTAAAATCGGCCTTCCCCCAATTTAGAACCCTTATTTCCGGGCCGTCTTTTTCTTTTTCCATGACCACCTTAAATCTCACTGAATTATGGTCACTGTCGCCAAAATGCTCTCCTATTGACACTTCCAACACTTGCCCGGCTACATTCCCTAGAATTAGGTCCAGTACCGCCCCCTCTCTTGTAGGACTTTCTACATGTTGGCTCAAAAAGCACTCCTGGATGCACTTTAAAAATTCTGCACCCACTAAACCTTTCACACTCTGCCTAACCCAATTAATATTGGGGAAGTTGAAATCCCCCACTATTATTACCCTATTATTTTCGCACTTCTCTGAGATTTGCTACATATCTGTTCCTCTATCTCCCCCTGACTGTTTGGGGGCCTATAGTGCACTCCCAGCAAAGTGCTTGCCCCCTTTTTGTATTTAAGTTCTACCCATATGGCCTCATTCGAGGAACCCGCTAATATATCATCCCTCCTTACAGCAGTAATTGACTCCTTAAATAATATTGCAACACCCCCTCCCCTTTTACACCCCCCTCTGTCTCGCGTAAAGATTCTATACCCGGAATATTGAACTGCCAGTCCTGACCCTCCCTCAACCATGCCTCCGCGATAGCAACAGTATCGTACTCCCATGTGTTCAACAACAACTTCAGTTCATCCAACTTATTTACAAGACTACTTGCATTAAAATAAATGCCTTTCAGCCTTGCCATATTCCCTTTTGCCTTCACATATTTGCTGTGCCTTCCCAGCTGACTTGTTTTTTCCTCCGTATTTGGCTGTAAATCACCCCCTACTATAGCTCCACTCTGTATCCCATGCCCCTGCCTAGATAGTTTAAACCCCCCCGCCCAAACAGTGCTAGCAAACCTCCCCGCAAGGATATTGGTCCCCCTCTGGTTCAGGTGTAAACCGTCCGACTTGTGCAAGTCCCACCTTTCCCAGAAGCAGAACCAGTGATCCGGGAAACTAAAGCCCTCCCTCCTGCACCATCCCTTTAGACACGCATTCATCTGTTCTGTCTTCCTATTCCTATACTCACTAGCACGTGGCACCGGGAGTAATCCAAAGATTACAACCTTTGAGGTCCTGCTCTTTAATCTTCTACCTAGCTCCCTAAATTCTTGCTGCAGGACCTCATCCCTGTTTTTACCTATGTCGTTTGTATCAATGTGGGCCACGACCTCTGGCTGTTTGCCCTCCCCCTCCAGAATACCCTGCAGCCGCTCAGTGACATCCTTGACCCTGGCACCAGGGAGGCAACAAACCATCCTGGATTCACATCCACGGCCACAGAAACGCCTATCTGTTCCCCTTACTATAGAATCCCCTACCACTATTGCTCTCCCACTCTTTTTCCTCCCTTCCTGGGCAGCAGGAGCACCCCCAGTGCCAGGAAGTTGGCTGCTGCTGCCCTCCCCTGATAAGTCATCCCCCGCAACAGTATCCAAAGCGGTATACCTGGTTGAAAGGGGGATGGCCACAGGGGTCCCCTGCACTACCTGCCTGCTTCTATTTTTCCACCTGGTGGTCACCCATTTCCCTTCTGCCTGTGCAGCCCTACCCTGCGGTGTGACCAACTCACTGCACGAGTAATTCGCGACCCTCTCAGCATCGCGAATGCTCCACTACCCATCCACCCGCAGCTCCAGTGCCCCAAGACGGCCCGTTAGTAGCTGCAGCTGGATGCATTTCTGGCACACGTGTAGGTCAGGGACACTGGCAGCGTCACTGAATTCCCACATAGAGCAAGTGGAGCATATCACGGGGCTGGGCTCTCCTGGCATGACCTACCCCTTTAATCAATCTAAATTAAATGAATTCAATAACACCAGCAAAGTAAGCCCTACCTGGTCTCTGGAGCCCTTTGTTGGCCCGCTCTACCACTGAAGCACCCACCGAAGCTCTGAGGCTTTGCCTCACCTAACTCCCTGACTCAACCAAATCTCAGCATTCTGCTGAAATCGCACTCAGTGCAAAATCGCACTTCAAAGCTTGTTTTTATAGGCCCTGAAACAAAGGCTTGCTAAGCCAAACTACAGGAGAACCAGGTTAACCAGATTACTCCAGCCTCTTTTTAAACTGTTCTCCTCTCTGGCTCTCGCTCTTTTTAAACTGTTCTCCTCTCCGGCTCTCGCTCTTTTTAAACTGTTCTCCTCTCCGGCTCTCGCTCTTTTTAAACTGTTCTCCTCTCCGGCTCTCGCTCTTTTTAAACTGTTCTCCTCTCCGGCTCTCGCTCTTTTTAAACTCTTCTCCTCTCCGGCTCTCGCTCTTTTTAAACTGTTCTCCTCTCCGGCTCCAGCTCTTTTTAAACTGTTCTCCTCTCCGGCTCTCGCTCATTTTAAACTGTTCTCCACTCCGGCTCTCGCTCTTTTTAAACTGTTCTCCTCTCCGGCTCTCGCTCTTTTTAAACTGTTCTCCTCTCCTGCTCTCGCTCTTTTTAAGCTGTTCTCCTATCCAGCTCTCGCTCTTTTTAAACTGTTCTCCTCTCCGGCTCTGGCTCTTTTTAAACTGTTCTCCTCTCCGGCTCTCGCTCTTTTTAAACTCTTCTCCTCTCCGGCTCTCGCTCTTTTTAAACTCTTCTCCTCTCCGGCTCTCGCTCTTTTTAAACTGTTCTCCTCTCTGGCTCTGGCTCTTTTTAAACTGTTCTCCTCTCCGGCTCTCGCTGTTTTTAAACTGTTCTCCTCTCCAGCTCTCGCTCTTTTTAAACTGTTCTCCTCTCCGGCTCTCGCTCTTTTTAAACTGTTCTCCTCTCCGGTTCTGGCTCTTTTTAAACTGTTCTCCTCTCCGGCTCTGGCTCTTTTTAAACTGTTCTCCTCTCCGGCTCTCGCTGTTTTTAAACTGATCTCCTCTCCGGATCTCGCTCTTTTTAAACTGTTCTCCTCTCCGGCTCTCGCTCTTTTTAAACTGTTCTCCTCTCCAGCTCTCGCTCTTTTTAAACTGTTCTCCTCTCCGGCTCTCGCTCTTTTGAAACTGTTCTCCTCTCCGGCTCTCACTCTTTTTAAACTGTTCTCCTCTCCGGCTCTCGCTGTTTTTAAACTGTTCTCCTCTCCGGCTCTCGCTCTTTTTAAACTGTTCTCCTCTCCGGCTCTCGCTCTTTTTAAACTGTTCTCCGCTCCGGCTCTCGCTCTTTTTAAACTGTTCTCCTCTCCGGCTCTCGCTCTTTTTAAACTGTTCTCCTCTCCGGCTCTCGCTCTTTTAAACTGTTCTCCTCACCGGCTCTCGCTCTTTTTAAACTGTTCTCCTCTCCACCTCTCGCTCTTTTTAAACTGTTCTCCTCTCCGGCTCTCACTCTTTTTAAACTGTTCTCCTCTCCGGCTCTCGCTCTTTTTAAACTGTTCTCCTCTCCGGCTCTCGCTCTTTTTAAACTGTTCTCCTCTCCGGCTCTCGCTCTTTTTAAACTGTTCTCCTCTCCGGCTCTCGCTGTTTTTAAACTGTTCTCCACACCGGCTCTCGCTCTTTTTAAACTGTTCTCCTCTCCGGCTCTCGCTCTTTTTAAACTGTTCTCCTCTCCGGCTCTCGCTGTTTTTAAACTGTTCTCCTCTCCGGCTCTCGCTCTTTTTAAACTGTTCTCCTCTCCGGCTCTCGCTCTTTTTAAACTGTTCTCCGCTCCGGCTCTCGCTCTTTTTAAACTGTTCTCCTCTCCGGCTCTCGCTCTTTTTAAACTGTTCTCCTCTCCGGCTCTCGCTCTTTTTAAACTGTTCTCCTCTCCGGCTCTCGCTCTTTTTAAACTGTCCTCCTCTCCGGCTCTCGCTCTTTTTAAACTGTTCTCCTCGCTGGCTCTCGCTCTTTTTAAACTGTTCTCCTCTCCAGCTCTCGCTCTTTTTAAACTGTTCTCCTCTCTGGCTCTCGCTCTTTTAAAACTGTTCTCCTCTCCGGCTCTCGCTCTTTTTATACTGTTCTCCTCTCCGGCTCTGGCTCTTTTTAAACTGTTCTCCTCTCCGGCTCTCGCTCTTTTTAAACTGTTCTCCTCTCCGGCTCTCGCTCATTTTATACTGTTCTCCTCTCCTGCTCTCGCTCTTTTTAAACTGTTCTCCTCTCCGGCTGTCGCTCTTTTTAAACTGTTCTCCTCTCTGGCTCTCGCTCTTTTTAAACTGTTCTCCTCTCCGGCTCTCGCTCTTTTTAAACTGTTCTCCTCTCCGGCTGTCGCTCTTTTTAAACTGTTCTCCTCTCCGGCTCTCGCTCTTTTTATACTGTTTTCCTCTCCGGCTCTGGCTCTTTTTAAACTGTTCTCCTCTCTGGCTCTCGCTCTTTTTAAACTGTTCTCCTCTCCGGCTCTCGCTCTTTTTAAACTGTTCTCCTCTCCGGCTCTCGCTCTTTTTAAACTGTTCTCCTCTCCGGCTCTCGCTCTTTTTATACTGTTTTCCTCTCCGGCTCTGGCTCTTTTTAAACTGTTCTCCTCTCTGGCTCTCGCTCTTTTTAAACTGTTCTCCTCTCCGGCTCTCGCTCTTGTTTTTCCGTTCTCCTCTCCGGCTCTCGCTCTTTTTAAACTGTTCTCCTCTCCGGCTCTGGCTCTTTTTAAACTGTTCTCCTCTCTGGCTCTCGCTCTTTTTAAACTGTTCTCCTCTCCGGCTCTCACTCTTTTTAAACTGTTCTCCTCTCCGGCTCTCGCTCTTTTTAAACTGTTCTCCTCTCCGGCTCTCGCTCTTTTTAAACTGTTCTCCTCTCCGGCTCTCACTCTTTTTAAACTGTTCTCCTCTGCGGCTCTGGATCGTTTTAAACTGTTCTCCTCTCCGGCTCTGGCTCTTTTTAAACTGTTCTCCTCTCGTGCTCTCGCTCTTTTTAAACTGTTCTCCTCTCCGGCTCTGGCTCTTTTTAAACTGTTCTCCTATCCTGCTCTCGCTCTTTTTAAACTGTTCTCCTCTCCGGCTCTCGTTCTTTTTAAACTGTTCTCCTCTCCGGCTTTCGCTCTTTTTAAACTGTTCTCCTCTCCAGCTCTCGCTCTTTTTAAACTGTTCTCCTCTCCGGCTCTCGCTCTTTTTAAACTGTTCTCCTCTCCGGCTCTCGCTCTTTTTAAACTGTTCTCCTCTCCGGCTCTGGCTCTTTTTAAACTGATCTCCTCTCCGGCTCTCACTTCTTTTAATCTGTTCTCCTCTCTGGCTCTCGCTCTTTTTAAACTGTTCTCCTCTCCGGCTCTCGCTCTTTTTAAACTGTTCTCCTCTCCAGCTCTCGCTCTTTTTAAACTGTTCTCCTCTCCAGCTCTCGCTCTTTTTAAACTGTTCTCCTCTCCGGTTCTGGCTCTTTTTAAACTGTTCTCCTCTCCGGCTCTGGCTCTTTTTAAACTGATCTCCTCTCCGGCTCTCGCTGTTTTTAAACTGATCTCCTCTCCGGATCTCGCTCTTTTTAAACTGTTCTCCTCTCCGGCTCTCGCTCTTTTTAAACTGTTCTCCTCTCCAGCTCTCGCTCTTTTGAAACTGTTCTCCTCTCCGGCTCTCGCTCTTTTGAAACTGTTCTCCTCTCCGGCTCTCGCTCTTTTTAAACTGTTCTCCTCTCCGGCTCTCGCTCTTTTTAAACTGTTCTCCTCTCCGGCTCTCGCTCTTTTTAAACTGTTCTCCTCTCCGGTCCTCGCTCTTTTTAAACTATTCTCCTCTCCAGCTCTCGCTTTTTTAAACTGTTCTCCTCTCCGGCTCTCGCTCTTTTTAAACTATTCTACTCTCCGGCTCTCACTCTTTTTAAACTGTTCTCCTCTCCGGCTCTCGCTGTTTTTAAACTGTTCTCCTCTCCGGCTCTCGCTCTTTTTAAACTGTTCTCCTCTCTGGCTCTCGCTCTTTTTAAACTGTTCTCCGCTCCGGCTCTCGCTCTTTTTAAACTGTTCTCCTCTCCGGCTCTCGCTCTTTTTAAACTGTTCTCCTCTCCGGCTCTCGCTCTTTTAAACTGTTCTCCTCTCCGGCTCTCGCTCTTTTTAAACTGTTCTCCTCTCCAGCTCTCGCTCTTTTTAAACTGTTCTCCTCTCCGGCTCTCGCTCTTTTTAAACTGTTCTCCTCTCCGGCTCTCGCTCTTTTTAAACTGTTCTCCTCTCCGGCTCTCGGTCTTTTTAAACTGTTCTCCTCTCCTGCTCTCGCTCTTTTTAAACTGTTCTCCTCTCCGGCTCTCGCTCTTTTTAAACTGTTCTCCTCTCCGGCTCTCGCTCTTTTTAAACTGTTCTCCTCTCCGGCTCTCGCTCTTTTTAAACTGTTCTCCTCTCCGGCTCTCGCTCTTTTTAAACTGTTCCCCTCTCCGGCTCTCGCTCTTTTTAAACTGTTCTCCTCTCCGGCTCTCGCTCTTTTTAAACAGTTCTCCTCTCCGGCTCTCGCTATTTTTAAACTGTTCTCCTCTCCGGCTCTCGCTCTTTTTAAACTGTTCTCCACTCCGGCTCTCGCTCTTTTTAAACTGTTCTCCTCTCCGGCTCTCGCTCTTTTTAAACTGTTCTCCTCTCCGGCTCTCGCTCTTTTTAAACTGTTCTCCGCTCCGGCTCTCGCTCTTTTTAAACTGTTCTCCTCTCCGGCTCTCGCTCTTTTTAAACTGTTCTCCTCTCCGGCTCTCGCTCTTTTTAAACTGTTCTCCTCTCCGGCTCTCGCTCTTTTTAAACTGTCCTCCTCTCCGGCTCTCGCTCTTTTTAAACTGTTCTCCTCTCCTGCTCTCGCTCTTTTTAAACTGTTCTCCTCTCCGGTTCTCGCTCTTTTTAAACTGTTCTCCTCTCCGGCTCTCGCTCTTTTTAAACTGTTCTCCTCTCCGGCTCTCGCTCTTTTTAAACTGTTCTCCTCTCCGGCTCTCGCTCTTTTTAAACTGTTCTCCTCTCCGGCTCTCGCTCTTTTTAAACTGTTCTCCTCTCCGGCTCTCGCTCTTTTTAAACAGTTCTCCTCTCCGGCTCTCGCTCTTTTTAAACTGTTCTCCTCTCCGGCTCTCGCTCTTTTTAAACTGTTCTCCACTCCGGCTCTCGCTCTTTTTAAACTGTTCTCCTCTCCGGCTCTCGCCCTTTTTAAACTGTTCTCCTCTCCGGCTCTCGCTGTTTTTAAACTGTTCTCCTCTCCGGCTCTCGCTCTTTTTAAACTGTTCTCCTCTCCGGCTCTCGCTCTTTTTAAACTGTTCTCCGCTCCGGCTCTCGCTCTTTTTAAACTGTTCTCCTCTCCGGCTCTCGCTCTTTTTAAACTTTTCTCCTCTCCGGCTCTCGCTCTTTTTAAACTGTTCTCCTCTCCGGCTCTCGCTCTTTTTAAACTGTCCTCCTCTCCGGCTCTCGCTCTTTTTAAACTGTTCTCCTCGCTGGCTCTCGCTCTTTTTAAACTGTTCTCCTCTCCGGCTCTCGCTCTTTTTAAACTGTTCTCCTCTCTGGCTCTCGCTCTTTTAAAACTGTTCTCCTCTCCGGCTCTCGCTCTTTTTATACTGTTCTCCTCTCCGGCTCTGGCTCTTTTTAAACTGTTCTCCTCTCCGGCTCTCGCTCTTTTTAAACTGTTCTCCTCTCCGGCTCTCGCTCATTTTATACTGTTCTCCTCTCCTGCTCTCGCTCTTTATAAACTGTTCTCCTCTCCGGCTGTCGCTCTTTTTAAACTGTTCTCCTCTCTGGCTCTCGCTCTTTTTAAACTGTTCTCCACTCCGGCTCTCGCTCTTTTTAAACTGTTCTCCTCTCCGGCTCTCGCTCTTTTTAAACTGTTCTCCTCTCCGGCTCTCGCTCTTTCTATACTGTTTTCCTCTCCGGCTCTGGCTCTTTTTAAACTGTTCTCCTCTCTGGCTCTCGCTCTTTTTAAACTGTTCTCCTCTCCGGCTCTCGCTCTTTTTATACTGTTCTCCTCTCCTGCCCTCGCTGTTTTTAAACTGTTCTCCTCTCTGGCTCTCGCTCTTTTTAAACTGTTCTCCACTCCGGCTCTCGCTCTTTTTAAACTGTTCTCCTCTCCGGCTCTCGCTCTTTTTAAACTGTTCTCCTCTCCGGCTCTCGCTGTTTTTAAACTGTTCTCCTCTCCGGCTCTCGCTCTTTTTAAACTGTTCTCCTCTCCGGCTCTCGCTCTTTTTAAACTGTTCTCCGCTCCGGCTCTCGCTCTTTTTAAACTGTTCTCCTCTCCGGCTCTCGCTCTTTTTAAACTGTTCTCCTCTCCGGCTCTCGCTCTTTTTAAACTGTTCTCCTCTCCGGCTCTCGCTCTTTTTAAACTGTCCTCCTCTCCGGCTCTCGCTCTTTTTAAACTGTTCTCCTCGCTGGCTCTCGCTCTTTTTAAACTGTTCTCCTCTCCGGCTCTCGCTCTTTTTAAACTGTTCTCCTCTCTGGCTCTCGCTCTTTTAAAACTGTTCTCCTCTCCGGCTCTCGCTCTTTTTATACTGTTCTCCTCTCCGGCTCTGGCTCTTTTTAAACTGTTCTCCTCTCCGGCTCTCGCTCTTTTTAAACTGTTCTCCTCTCCGGCTCTCGCTCATTTTATACTGTTCTCCTCTCCTGCTCTCGCTCTTTTTAAACTGTTCTCCTCTCCGGCTGTCGCTCTTTTTAAACTGTTCTCCTCTCTGGCTCTCGCTCTTTTTAAACTGTTCTCCTCTCCGGCTCTCGCTCTTTTTAAACTGTTCTCCTCTCCGGCTCTCGCTCTTTTTAAACTGTTCTCCTCTCCGGCTCTCGCTCTTTTTATACTGTTTTCCTCTCCGGCTCTGGCTCTTTTTAAACTGTTCTCCTCTCTGGCTCTCGCTCTTTTTAAACTGTTCTCCTCTCCGGCTCTCTCTCTTTTTATACTGTTCTCCTCTCCTGCCCTCGCTGTTTTTAAACTGTTCTCCTCTCCGGCTGTCGCTCTTTTTAAACTGTTCTCCTCTCTGGCTCTCGCTCTTTTTAAACTGTTCTCCTCTCCGGCTCTCGCTCTTGTTAATCCGTTCTCCTCTCCGGCTCTCGCTCTTTTTAAACTGTTCTCCTCTCCGGCTCTGGCTCTTTTTAAACTGTTCTCCTCTCTGGCTCTCGCTCTTTTTAAACTGTTCTCCTCTCCGGCTCTCACTCTTTTTAAACTGTTCTCCTCTCCGGCTCTCGCTCTTTTTAAACTGTTCTCCTCTCCGGCTCTCGCTCTTTTTAAACTGTTCTCCTCTCCGGCTCTCGCTCTTTTTAAACTGTTCTCCTCTGCGGCTCTGGCTCTTTTTAAACTGTTCTCCTCTCCGGCTCTGGCTCTTTTTAAACTTTTCTCCTCTCGTGCTCTCGCTCTTTTTAAACTGTTCTCCTCTCCGGCTCTTGCTCTTTTTAAACTGTTCTCCTATCCTGCTCTCGCTCTTTTTAAACTGTTCTCCTCTCCGGCTCTCGTTCTTTTTAAACTGTTCTCCTCTCCGGCTTTCGCTCTTTTTAAACTGTTCTCCTCTCCAGCTCTCGCTCTTTTTAAACTGTTCTCCTCTCCGGCTCTCGCTCTTTTTAAACTGTTCTCCTCTCCGGCTCTCGCTCTTTTTAAACTGTTCTCCTCTCCAGCTCTGGCTCTTTTTAAACTGATCTCCTCTCCGGCTCTCACTTCTTTTAATCTGTTCTCCTCTCCGGCTCTCGCTCTTTTTAAACTGTTCTCCTCTCCGGCTCTCGCTCTTTTTAAACTGTTCTCCTCTCCGGCTCTCGCTCTTTTTAAACTGTTCTCCTCTCCAGCTCTCGCTCTTTTTAAACTGTTCTCCTCTCCAGCTCTCGCTCTTTTTAAACTGTTCTCCTCTCCGGTTCTGGCTCTTTTTAAACTGTTCTCCTCTCCGGCTCTGGCTCTTTTTAAACTGTTCTCCTCTCCGGCTCTCGCTGTTTTTAAACTGATCTCCTCTCCGGATCTCGCTCTTTTTAAACTGTTCTCCTCTCCGGCTCTCGCTCTTTTTAAACTGTTCTCCTCTCCAGCTCTCGCTCTTTTTAAACTGTTCTCCTCTCCGGCTCTCGCTCTTTTGAAACTGTTCTCCTCTCCGGCTCTCGCTCTTTTTAAACTGTTCTCCTCTCCGGCTCTCGCTCTTTTTAAACTGTTCTCCTCTCCGGCTCTCGCTCTTTTTAAACTGTTCTCCTCTCCGGTCCTCGCTCTTTTTAAACTGTTCTCCTCTCCGGCTCTCGCTGTTTTTAAACTGTTCTCCTCTCCGGCTCTCGCTCTTTTTAAACTGTTCTCCTCTCTGGCTCTCGCTCTTTTTAAACTATTCTCCTCTCCGGCTCTCACTCTTTTTAAACTGTTCTCCTCTCCGGCTCTCGCTGTTTTTAAACTGTTCTCCTCTCCGGCTCTCGCTCTTTTTAAACTGTTCTCCTCTCTGGCTCTCGCTCTTTTTAAACTGTTCTCCGCTCCGGCTCTCGCTCTTTTTAAACTGTTCTCCTCTCCGGCTCTCGCTCTTTTTAAACTGTTCTCCTCTCCGGCTCTCGCTCTTTTTAAACTGTTCTCCTCTCCAGCTCTCGCTCTTTTTAAACTGTTCTCCTCTCCGGCTCTCACTCTTTTTAAACTGTTCTCCTTTCCGGCTCTCGCTCTTTTTAACCTGTTCTCCTCTCCGGCTCTCGCTCTTTTAAACTGTTCTCCTCTCCGGCTCTCGCTCTTTTTAAACTGTTCTCCTCTCCAGCTCTCGCTCTTTTTAAACTGTTCTCCTCTCCGGCTCTCACTCTTTTTAAACTGTTCTCCTCTCCGGCTCTCGCTCTTTTTAAACTGTTCTCCTCTCCGGCTCTCGCTCTTTTTAAACTGTTCTCCTCTCCGGCTCTCGGTCTTTTTAAACTGTTCTCCTCTCCTGCTCTCGCTCTTTTTAAACTGTTCTCCTCTCCGGCTCTCGCTCTTTTTAAACTGTTCTCCTCTCCGGCTCTCGCTCTTTTTAAACTGTTCTCCACTCCGGCTCTCGCTCTTTTTAAACTGTTCTCCTCTCCGGCTCTCGCTCTTTTTAAACTGTTCTCCTCTCCGGCTCTCGCTCTTTTTAAACTGTTCTCCGCTCCGGCTCTCGCTCTTTTTAAACTGTTCTCCTCTCCGGCTCCCGCTCTTTTTAAACTGTTCTCCTCTCCGGCTCTCGCTCTTTTTAAACTGTTCTCCTCTCTGGCTCTCGCTCTTTTTAAACTGTCCTCCTCTCCGGCTCTCGCTCTTTTTAAACTGTTCTCCTCTCCTGCTCTCGCTCTTTTTAAACTGTTCTCCTCTCCGGCTCTCGCTCTTTTTAAACTGTTCTCCTCTCCGGCTCTCGCTCTTTTTAAACTGTTCTCCTCTCCGGCTCTCGCTCTTTTTAAACTGTTCTCCTCTCCGGCTCTCGCTCTTTTTAAACTGTTCTCCTCTCCGGCTCTCGCTCTTTTTAAACTGTTCTCCTCTCCGGCTCTCGCTCTTTTTAAACAGTTCTCCTCTCCGGCTCTCGCTCTTTTTAAACTGTTCTCCTCTCCGGCTCTCGCTCTTTTTAAACTGTTCTCCACTCCGGCTCTCGCTCTTTTTAAACTGTTCTCCTCTCCGGCTCTCGCTCTTTTTAAACTGTTCTCCTCTCCGGCTCTCGCTGTTTTTAAACTGTTCTCCTCTCCGGCTCTCGCTCTTTTTAAACTTTTCTCCTCTCCGGCTCTCGCTCTTTTTAAACTGTTCTCCGCTCCGGCTCTCGCTCTTTTTAAACTGTTCTCCTCTCCGGCTCTCGCTCTTTTTAAACTGTTCTCCTCTCCGGCTCTCGCTCTTTTTAAACTGTTCTCCTCTCTGGCTCTCGCTCTTTTTAAACTGTCCTCCTCTCCGGCTCTCGCTCTTTTTAAACTGTTCTCCTCGCTGGCTCTCGCTCTTTTTAAACTGTTCTCCTCTCCGGCTCTCGCTCTTTTTAAACTGTTCTCCTCTCTGGCTCTCGCTCTTTTAAAACTGTTCTCCTCTCCGGCTCTCGCTCTTTTTATACTGTTCTCCTCTCCGGCTCTGGCTCTTTTTAAACTGTTCTCCTCTCCGGCTCTCGCTCTTTTTAAACTGTTCTCCTCTCCGGCTCTCGCTCATTTTATACTGTTCTCCTCTCCTGCTCTCGCTCTTTTTAAACTGTTCTCCTCTCCGGCTGTCGCTCTTTTTAAACTGTTCTCCTCTCTGGCTCTCGCTCTTTTTAAACTGTTCTCCACTCCGGCTCTCGCTCTTTTTAAACTGTTCTCCTCTCCGGCTCTCGCTCTTTTTAAACTGTTCTCCTCTCCGGCTCTCGCTCTTTTTATACTGTTTTCCTCTCCGGCTCTGGCTCTTTTTAAACTGTTCTCCTCTCTGGCTCTCGCTCTTTTTAAACTGTTCTCCTCTCCGGCTCTCGCTCTTTTTATACTGTTCTCCTCTCCTGCCCTCGCTGTTTTAAACTGTTCTCCTCTCCGGCTCTCGCACTTTTTAAACTGTTCTCCACTCCGGCTCTCGCTCTTTTTAAACTGTTCTCCTCTCCGGCTCTCGCTCTTTTTAAACTGTTCTCCTCTCCGGCTCTCGCTGTTTTTAAACTGTTCTCCTCTCCGGCTCTCGCTCTTTTTAAACTGTTCTCCTCTCCGGCTCTCGCTCTTTTTAAACTGTTCTACGCTCCAGCTCTCGCTCTTTTTAAACTGTTCTCCTCTCCGGCTCTCGCTCTTTTTAAACTGTTCTCCTCTCCGGCTCTCGCTCTTTTTAAACTGTTCTCCTCTCCGGCTCTCGCTCTTTTTAAACTGTCCTCCTCTCCGGCTCTCGCTCTTTTTAAACTGTTCTCCTCGCTGGCTCTCGCTCTTTTTAAACTGTTCTCCTCTCCGGCTCTCGCTCTTTTTAAACTGTTCTCCTCTCTGGCTCTCGCTCTTTTAAAACTGTTCTCCTCTCCGGCTCTCGCTCTTTTTATACTGTTCTCCTCTCCGGCTCTGGCTCTTTTTAAACTGTTCTCCTCTCCGGCTCTCGCTCTTTTTAAACTGTTCTCCTCTCCGGCTCTCGCTCATTTTATACTGTTCTCCTCTCCTGCTCTCGCTCTTTTTAAACTGTTCTCCTCTCCGGCTGTCGCTCTTTTTAAACTGTTCTCCTCTCTGGCTCTCGCTCTTTTTAAACTGTTCTCCTCTCTGGCTCTCGCTCTTTTTAAACTGTTCTCCTCTCCGGCTCTCGCTCTTTTTAAACTGTTCTCCTCTCCGGCTCTCGCTCTTTTTATACTGTTTTCCTCTCCGGCTCTGGCTCTTTTTAAACTGTTCTCTTCTCTGGCTCTCGCTCTTTTTAAACTGTTCTCCTCTCCGGCTCTCGCTCTTTTTATACTGTTCTCCTCTCCTGCCCTCGCTCTTTTTAAACTGTTCTCCTCTCCGGCTGTCGCTCTTTTTAAACTGTTCTCCTCTCTGGCTCTCGCTCTTTTTAAACTGTTCTCCTCTCCGGCTCTCGCTCTTGTTAATCCGTTCTCCTCTCCGGCTCTCGCTCTTTTTAAACTGTTCTCCTCTCCGGCTCTGGCTCTTTTTAAACTGTTCTCCTCTCTGGCTCTCGCTCTTTTTAAACTGTTCTCCTCTCCGGCTCTCACTCTTTTTAAACTGTTCTCCTCTCCGGCTCTCGCTCTTTTTAAACTGTTCTCCTCTCCGGCTCTCGCTCTTTTTAAACTGTTCTCCTCTCCGGCTCTCGCTCTTTTTAAACTGTTCTCCTCTGCGTCTCTGGCTCTTTTTAAACTGTTCTCCTCTCCGGCTCTGGCTCTTTTTAAACTGTTCTCCTCTCGTGCTCTCGCTCTTTTTAAACTGTTCTCCTCTCCGGCTCTGGCTCTTTTTAAACTGTTCTCCTATCCTGCTCTCGCTCTTTTTAAACTGTTCTCCTCTCCGGCTCTCGTTATTTTTAAACTGTTCTCCTCTCCGGCTTTCGCTCTTTTTAAACTGTTCTCCTCTCCAGCTCTCGCTCTTTTTAAACTGTTCTCCTCTCCGGCTCTCGCTCTTTTTAAACTGTTCTCCTCTCCGGCTCTCGCTCTTTTTAAACTGTTCTCCTCTCCGGCTCTGGCTCTTTTTAAACTGATCTCCTCTCCGGCTCTCACTTCTTTTAATCTGTTCTCCTCTCCGGCTCTCGCTCTTTTTAAACTGTTCTCCTCTCCGGCTCTCGCTCTTTTTAAACTGTTCTCCTCTCCGGCTCTCGCTCTTTTTAAACTGTTCTCCTCTCCAGCTCTCGCTCTTTTTAAACTGTTCTCCTCTCCAGCTCTCGCTCTTTTTAAACTGTTCTCCTCTCCGGTTCTGGCTCTTTTTAAACTGTTCTCCTCTCCGGCTCTGGCTCTTTTTAAACTGTTCTCCTCTCCGGCTCTCGCTGTTTTTAAACTGATCTCCTCTCCGGATCTCGCTCTTTTTAAACTGTTCTCCTCTCCGGCTCTCGCTCTTTTTAAACTGTTCTCCTCTCCAGCTCTCGCTCTTTTTAAACTGTTCTCCTCTCCGGCTCTCGCTCTTTTGAAACTGTTCTCCTCTCCGGCTCTCGCTCTTTTTAAACTGTTCTCCTCTCCGGCTCTCGCTCTTTTTAAACTGTTCTCCTCTCCGGCTCTCGCTCTTTTTAAACTGTTCTCCTCTCCGGTCCTCGCTCTTTTTAAACTATTCTCCTCTCCAGCTCTCGCTTTTTTAAACTGTTCTCCTCTCCGGCTCTCGCTCTTTTTAAACTATTCTCCTCTCCGGCTCTCACTCTTTTTAAACTGTTCTCCTCTCCGGCTCTCGCTGTTTTTAAACTGTTCTCCTCTCCGGCTCTCGCTCTTTTTAAACTGTTCTCCTCTCTGGCTCTCGCTCTTTTTAATCTGTTCTCCGCTCCGGCTCTCGCTCTTTTTAAACTGTTCTCCTCTCCGGCTCTCGCTCTTTTAAACTGTTCTCCTCTCCGGATCTCGCTCTTTTTATACTGTTCTCCTCTCCAGCTCTCGCTCTTTTTAAACTGTTCTCCTCTCCGGCTCTCGGTCTTTTTAAACTGTTCTCCTCTCCTGCTCTCGCTCTTTTTAAACTGTTCTCCTCTCCGGCTCTCGCTCTTTTTAAACTGTTCTCCTCTCCGGCTCTCGCTCTTTTTAAACTGTTCTCCTCTCCGGCTCTCGCTCTTTTTAAACTGTTCCCCTCTCCGGCTCTCGCTCTTTTTAAACTGTTCTCCTCTCCGGCTCTCGCTCTTTTTAAACAGTTCTCCTCTCCGGCTCTCGCTATTTTTAAACTGTTCTCCTCTCCGGCTCTCGCTCTTTTTAAACTGTTCTCCACTCCGGCTCTCGCTCTTTTTAAACTGTTTTCCTCTCCGGCTCTCGCTCTTTTTAAACTATTCTCCTCTCCGGCTCTCGCTCTTTTTAAACTGTTCTCCGCTCCGGCTCTCGCTCTTTTTAAACTGTTCTCCTCTCCGGCTCTCGCTCTTTTTAAACTGTTCTCCTCTCCGGCTCTCGCTCTTTTTAAACTGTTCTCCTCTCCGGCTCTCGCTCTTTTTAAACTGTCCTCCTCTCCGGCTCTCGCTCTTTTTAAACTGTTCTCCTCTCCTGCTCTCGCTCTTTTTAAACTGTTCTCCTCTCCGGCTCTCGCTCTTTTTAAACTGTTCTCCTCTCCGGCTCTCGCTCTTTTTAAACTGTTCTCCTCTCCGGCTCTCGCTCTTTTTAAACTGTTCTCCTCTCCGGCTCTCGCTCTTTTTAAACTGTTCTCCTCTCCGGCTCTCGCTCTTTTTAAACTGTTCTCCTCTCCGGCTCTCGCTCTTTTTAAACAGTTCTCCTCTCCGGCTCTCGCTCTTTTTAAACTGTTCTCCTCTCCGGCTCTCGCTCTTTTTAAACTGTTCTCCTCTCCGGCTCTCGCTGTTTTTAAACTGTTCTCCTCTCCGGCTCTCGCTCTTTTTAAACTGTTCTCCTCTCTGGCTCTCGCTCTTTTTAAACTGTTCTCCGCTCCGGCTCTCGCTCTTTTTAAACTGTTCTCCTCTCCGGCTCTCGCTCTTTTTAAACTGTTCTCCTCTCCGGCTCTCGCTCTTTTTAAACTGTTCTCCTCTCCGGCTCTCGCTCTTTTTAAACTGTCCTCCTCTCCGGCTCTCGCTCTTTTTAAACTGTTCTCCTCGCTGGCTCTCGCTCTTTTTAAACTGTTCTCCTCTCCGGCTCTCGCTCTTTTTAAACTGTTCTCCTCTCTGGCTCTCGCTCTTTTTAAACTGTTCTCCGCTCCGGCTCTCGCTCTTTTTAAACTGTTCTCCTCTCCGGCTCTCGCTCTTTTTAAACTGTTCTCCTCTCCGGCTCTCGCTCTTTTTAAACTGTTCTCCTCTCCGGCTCTCGCTCTTTTTAAACTGTCCTCCTCTCCGGCTCTCGCTCTTTTTAAACTGTTCTCCTAGCTGGCTCTCGCTCTTTTTAAACTGTTCTCCTCTCCGGCTCTCGCTCTTTTTAAACTGTTCTCCTCTCTGGCTCTCGCTCTTTTAAAACTGTTCTCCTCTCCGGCTCTCGCCAGTCGGGAGCAGTGTGAGACCGGTATAAAAACCGGAGAGAGGCGAGGCCCGAGACCAGTCGGGACCAGCGGGAGCAGCGAGGAGGAGCTCGGCAGGAAACCCGGCGACCAGCGAGGCCCGAGACCAGTCGGGAGAGAGCAGCAGCGGAGAGGCAGCAGTCGGCGAGACTCGGGGCCATTTAAAAAACAGCTGAGGCGGAAGTCCAGCTCTTGAGCTTTTTTTCAGAAGCGGACCTGGTGGGAAGCACCCAGGTGAAAGGTATTTAAGGAGGGTGGTGGCTTAAACCCGAGTTCCTACAGAGTAGGAACCCCCACCGCCCCCCTCCTCTAACCTAGTAGTCTTTTAGCAGCTGTCTAAAAACAGAGGTCACAAATTTTTTGGTCTCAGTTTCTTTTCAGCAGGGCAGGAACCGGGAGGAGCGGGAAGTCGGCGTAGGACCAAGGGGACACAAGACCGGGAAGTCAGCGAAAGACCAGGGAGGTAAGACTAACTGGTAAGTACTTTCCTCAAACCTTCCTAGGAAGTAAAACCAAAACTAGTGGGATTTGGTTAGTTTAAAAAGGAATAAGAGGAGTACAGTATACATTGGTCTAAGTAAGCTTCGGGAAAACAAAAGTCGATAAATAAACTAAAACTAGAAAATTAAAAGTAATATAAGGGTTAAGTCATGGCAGTAGAGCTCGGACCTGTGTCATGCTCCTCCTGTAACATGTGGGAAATCAGGGACGCTTCCTGTGTCCCTGACGACTATGTGTGCAGGAAGTGTGTCCAGCTGCAGCTCATGTGGGACCGCATGACGGCCCTTGAGCTGCAGATGGACTCACTTTGGAGCATCCACGATTCTGAGAGGGGTGTGGATAGCACATTTAGTGAGTTGGTCACACCGCAGGTTAAGGCCAGCGTAGACAGTACATGGGTGACCAAAAGGCAGAGCAAGGGCAGGAAGGTAGTGCAGAAATCCCCTGGGGTTGTCTCCCTTAGCAACAGGTTCACCGCCTTAGGTACTGTTGTCGGGGGGGGTGACACATCGGGGGAAGGCACCAGCAGCCAGGCTCATGGCACCATGACTGGCTCTGTTGCAAAGAAGGGAGGGAAAAAGAGTGGCAGGGCTATAGTAATAGGGGATTCGATTGTAAGGGGAATAGATAGGGGTTTCTGTGGTCGCGACCGAGACTCCAGGATGGTATGTTGCCTCCCTGGTGCAAGGGTCAAGGATGTCTCGGCGCGGGTGCAGAACATTCTGGAGGGGGAGGGGGAACAGCCAGTTGTCGTGATACATGTTGGTACCAACGATGTAGCTAAAAAAAGGGAAGAGGTCCTACAAGTAGAATTTCGGGAGTTAGGAGCCAAGCTAAAAAGTAGGACCTCGAAGGTAGTAATCTCTGGATTACTACCAGTGCCACGTGCTAGTAAGAGTACAGAGAACAGGATAGTTAGGCTAAATACGTGGCTTGAGCAGTGGTGTAAGAGGGAGGGTTTTAAATTTTTGAGGCATTGGAACCAGTTTTGTGGTAGGTGTGACCTATACAAAAGGGACGGTCTACACCTGTGCAGAGATGGAACTGATGTTCTCGGGGTAATTTTTGATAAATCAGTTCGGGAGCATTTAAACTAGTATGGCAGGGGGCTAGAAACCTATGTAGTGAAATAGAGGAAAGTGAAAGGCAGACAGAAATAAATGATAAAAGGGTGAGGAACAAAAAACAAAGGGCCAAACTAATTCATAAAAAATGTGAGCATAAAAAAAGCCTGAGGGTTTTATACCTTAATGCGAGAAGCATCAGGAACAAGGTAGATGAATTAGCTGTGGAAATAGAGGTTAATAATTATGACCTAATTGGGATTACGGAAACATGGTTGCAGGGTGAGCAGGGCTGGGAGCTTAACATACAGGGGTATTCAGTATTTAGGAAGGATCGACAAAAAAGAATGGGAGGAGGGGTAGCATTGCTAGTAAAAGAGGGGATAAATGCAATTGAAAGGAAGGATATTAACTCAGTTAATACAGAATCTATATGGGTGGAGCTAAGAAATAGCGAGGGGCGAAAAACATTAATAGGAGTGGTATATAGGCCTCCAAATAGTAAAATAGAGGTTAGGGAGGGCATCACGAGGGAAATTAGAGAAGCGTGCAATAAGAGCACAGCTGTCATCATAGGTGACTTTAACTTACATATAGATTGGACTAGCCTAATCAGTAAAAATAATGAGGAGGAGGAATTCCTTGAGTGTTTGAGGGATGGTTATCTGGATCAATATGTCGAGGAACCAACTCGGGAACAGGCTATATTGGACTGGGTACTGTGCAATGAGAAGGGACTAATCAGTAATCTTGTTGTACGGGGACCCTTGGGTCAGAGCGATCATAACATGATCGATTTCTCACTCGAAATGGAGAGCGAAGAAATTGACTCAGAGACTAAGGTCCTGAATTTAAACAAGGGGAATTATGATGCCATGAGACGGGAACTGAGTAGGTCTGATTGGACAACGTTCCTGGGAGGACTGGAGGTAGATAAACAATGGCAAACATTTAAAGATAGAATGACAAAATTGCAAAAATTGTTTATACCAATCTGGCATAAAAGGAAATCTAAAAAGGTGACTCAACCGTGGATAACAGGGGAAATTAGAGACAGCATAAAATCCAAAGATAGGGCGTATAAAATAGCCAAAAAAAGCGCCAGAGCGGAAGATTGGGAACAGTTTAAGATAGAGCAAAGGAGGGCAAAGGGCATAATCAAGAGGGGCAAAATAGCTTACGAAAACAAGCTGGCGGAAAATATAAAAACTAACTCCAAAAGCTTTTATAAGTATATCAAAAGGAAAAGACTGGTGAAAACCAAAGTTGGTCCATTGCAGTCAGATACGGGGGAATATATAATGGGAAATAAGGAAATGGCAGATCAACTAAATGCATACTTTGGGTCAGTCTTTACGAAGGAAGACACAAAAAACCTCCCTGGGATATCGGGAAAAATAGGGACATTGGCAAAGGAGGAACTGACGCAAATCAATATCTCTAAGGATATGGTGTTAAGGAAGCTAAAGGGATTGAAGGTGGACAAATCCCCAGGGCCTGATAACATGCATCCTAGGGTACTGAAGGAGGTGGCCCTAGAGATAGCGGATGCACTAAGGATGATTTTTCAGAATTCATTAGACTCGGGAACAGTGCCGATGGATTGGAGGGTAGCTAACGTTACCCCACTATTCAAAAAGGGGGGTAGGGAAAAAGCAGGTAATTACAGACCTGTAAGCCTTACATCAGTTGTGGGCAAAATGCTGGAGTCCATCATTAAGGATGAAATAGTGGAGCACTTAGCAAATGGGGACAGGATAGGACAGAGTCAACATGGATTTACAAAGGGTAAATCGTGCTTGACTAATCTATTGGAATTTTTTGAGGGAGTAACTGGTAGAATAGATGGGGGAGAGCCAGTAGATGTGTTGTACCTGGACTTCCAAAAGGCCTTCGATAAGGTCCCACATAAAAGATTAGCATGGAAAATTGAGGCTCATGGGATAAAGGGGAAAGTTTTGGCGTGGATAGGGAACTGGCTGTCAGATAGAAAACAGAGAGTTGGAATAAACGGCTCATTTTCTGAATGGCAGGCAGTAACAAGTGGGGTACCACAGGGATCTGTCCTGGGCCCCCAGCTGTTCACAATTTACATTAATGACCTGGATCAGGGAGTCGGATGCAGCATTTCCAAATTTGCAGACGACACTAAACTAGGAGGGGGGGTGGGCTCAGAGGAAGAGACCAGGAAGCTCCAGAGCGATTTGGACAGACTGGGCGATTGGGCGGATAAATGGCAGATGCACTATAATGTGGACAAGTGCGAAGTTATCCACCTTGGGTGCAGGAACGGGAGGGCAAATTATTATTTAAATGGCAATAGATTGGGAGAGGGGGAAGTACAGAGAGACCTGGGTGTTCTTGTACACCAGTCACTGAAGGCGAGCATGCAGGTGCAACAGGCGGTCAAGAAGGCAAACGGTATGCTGGCCTTCATAGCAAAAGGGTTAGAATACAGGAACAGGGATACCTTGCTGCAGCTGTACAGGGCACTGGTGAGACCACACCTCGAGTACTGTGTACAGTTTTGGTCGCCTCATCTGAGGAAGGATGTTCTTGCCATGGAGGGGGTGCAGCGGCGATTCACCAGGCTGATACCAGGAATGGCGGGAATGACCTATGAGGAGAGACTATGTAGTTTAGGGATGTACACACTGGAGTTTAGAAGATTGAGAGGGGACCTCATAGAAGTGTATAAAATTCTGACAGGTCTAGACAGACTGGATGCAGAAGGAATGTTTCCCTTGGCGGGTGAGAACAGAACTAGAGGACATAATTTAAGGATAAGGGCTAAACCATTTAGGACAGAGATGAGGGGGAATTTCTTCACTCAGAGAGTGGTGAACCTGTGGAACTCATTGCCACAGAGGGCAGTGTACGCCAGCTCATTAAATATATTTAAGAGGGAATTAGATATATTTCTACGGGCAAAAGGGGTTAAGGGTTACGGAGAGAAGGCGGGGACGGGATACTGAATTAAAGGATCAGCCATGATCTCATCGAATGGCGGAGCATGCACGAAGGGCCGAATGGCCTACTCCTGCTCCTATCTTCTATGTATCTATGTATCTATGTATACTGTTCTCCTCTCCGGCTCTGGCTCTTTTTAAACTGTTCTCCTCTCCGGCTCTCGCTCTTTTTAAACTGTTCTCCTCTCCGGCTCTCGCTCATTTTATACTGTTCTCCTCTCCTGCTCTCGCTCTTTTTAAACTGTTCTCCTCTCCGGCTGTCGCTCTTTTTAAACTGTTCTCCTCTCTGGCTCGCGCTCTTTTTAAACTGTTCTCCACTCCGGCTCTCGCTCTTTTTAAACTGTTCTCCTCTCCGGCTCTCGCTCTTATTAAACTGTTCTCCTCTCCGGCTCTCGCTCTTTTTATACTGTTTTCCTCTCCGGCTCTGGCTCTTTTTAAACTGTTCTCCTCTCTGGCTCTCGCTCTTTTTAAACTGTTCTCCTCTCCGGCTTTCGCTCTTTTTATACTGTTCTCCTCTCCTGCCCTCGCTGTTTTTAAACTGTTCTCCTCTCCGGCTGTCGCTCTTTTTAATCTGTTCTCCTCTCTGGCTCTCGCTCTTTTTAAACTGTTCTCCTCTCCGGCTCTCGCTCTTGTTAATCCGTTCTCCTCTCCGGCTCTCGCTCTTTTTAAACTGTTCTCCTCTCCGGCTCTGGCTCTTTTTAAACTGTTCTCCTCTCTGGCTCTCGCTCTTTTTAAACTGTTCTCCTCTCCGGCTCTCACTCTTTTTAAACTGTTCTCCTCTCCGGCTCTCGCTCTTTTTAAACTGTTCTCCTCTCCGGCTCTCGCTCTTTTTAAACTGTTCTCCTCTCCGGCTCTCGCTCTTTTTAAACTGTTCTCCTCTGCGGCTCTGGCTCTTTTTAAACTGTTCTCCTCTCCGGCTCTGGCTCTTTTTAAACTGTTCTCCTCGCTTGCTCTCGCTCTTTTTAAACTGTTCTCCTCTCCGGCTCTGGCTCTTTTTAAACTGTTCTCCTATCCTGCTCTCGCTCTTTTTAAACTGTTCTCCTCTCCGGCTCTCGTTCTTTTTAAACTGTTCTCCTCTCCGGCTTTCGCTCTTTTTAAACTGTTCTCCTCTCCAGCTCTCGCTCTTTTTAAACTGTTCTCCTCTCCGGCTCTCGCTCTTTTTAAACTGTTCTCCTCTCTGGCTCTCGCTCTTTTTAAACTGTTCTCCTCTCCGGCTCTGGCTCTTTTTAAACTGTTCTCCTCTCCGGCTCTCACTTCTTTTAATCTGTTCTCCTCTCCGGCTCTCGCTCTTTTTAAACTGTTCTCCTCTCCGGCTCTCGCTCTTTTTAAACTGTTCTCCTCTCCGGCTCTCGCTCTTTTTAAACTGTTCTCCTCTCCAGCTCTCGCTCTTTTTAAACTGTTCTCCTCTCCAGCTCTCGCTCTTTTTAAACTGTTCTCCTCTCCAGTTCTGGCTCTTTTTAAACTGTTCTCCTCTCCGGCTCTGGCTCTTTTTAAACTGTTCTCCTCTCCGGCTCTCGCTGTTTTTAAACTGATCTCCTCTCCGGATCTCGCTCTTTTTAAACTGTTCTCCTCTCCGGCTCTCGCTCTTTTTAAACTGTTCTCCTCTCCAGCTCTCTCCCTTTTTAAACTGTTCTCCTCTCCGGCTCTCGCTCTTTTGAACTGTTCTCCTCTCCGGCTCTCGCTCTTTTTAAACTGTTCTCCTCTCCGGCTCTCGCTCTTTTTAAACTATTCTCCTCTCCGGCTCTCACTCTTTTTAAACTGTTCTCCTCTCCGGCTCTCGCTGTTTTTAAACTGTTCTCCTCTCCGGCTCTCGCTCTTTTTAAACAGTTCTCCTCTCTGGCTCTCGCTCTTTTTAAACTGTTCTCCGCTCCGGCTCTCGCTCTTTTTAAACTGTTCTCCTCTCCGGCTCTCGCTCTTTTTAAACTGTTCTCCTCTACGGCTCTCGCTCTTTTAAACTGTTCTCCACTCCGGCTCTCGCTCTTTTTAAACTGTTCTCCTCTCCAGCTCTCGCCCTTTTTAAACTGTTCTCCTCTCCGGCTCTCACTCTTTTTAAACTGTTCTCCTCTCCGGCTCTCGCTCTTTTTAAACTGTTCTCCTCTCCGGCTCTCGCTCTTTTTAAACTGTTCTCCTTTCCGGCTCTCGGTCTTTTTAAACTGTTCTCCTCTCCTGCTCTCGCTCTTTTTAAACTGTTCTCCTCTCCGGCTCTCGCTCTTTTTAAACTGTTCTCCTCTCCGGCTCTCGCTCTTTTTAAACTGTTCTCCTCTCCGGCTCTCGCTCTTTTTAAACTGTTCTCCTCTCCGGCTCTCGCTCTTTTTAAACTGTTCTCCTCTCCGGCTCTCGCTCTTTTTAAACTGTTCTCCTCTCCGGCTCTCGCTCTTTTTAAACAGTTCTCCTCTCCGGCTCTCGCTCTTTTTAAACTGTTCTCCTCTCCGGCTCTCGCTCTTTTTAAACTGTTCTCCACTCCGGCTCTCGCTCTTTTTAAACTGTTCTCCTCTCCGGCTCTCGCTCTTTTTAAACTGTTCTCCTCTCCGGCTCTCGCTCTTCTTAAACTGTTCTCCGCTCCGGCTCTCGCTCTTTTTAAACTGTTCTCCTCTCCGGCTCTCGCTCTTTTTAAACTGTTCTCCTCTCCAGCTCTCGCTCTTTTTAAACTGTTCTCCTCTCCGGCTCTCGCTCTTTTTAAACTGTCCTCCTCTCCGGCTCTCGCTCTTTTTAAACTGTTCTCCTCGCTGTCTCTCGCTCTTTTTAATCTGTTCTCCTCTCCGGCTCTCGCTCTTTTTAAACTGTTCTCCTCTCTGGCTCTCGCTCTTTTAAAACTGTTCTCCTCTCCGGCTCTCGCTCTTTTTATACTGTTCTCCTCTCCGGCTCTGGCTCTTTTTAAACTGTTCTCCTCTCAGGCTCTCGCTCTTTTTAAACTGTTCTCCTCTCCGGCTCTCGCTCATTTTATACTGTTCTCCTCTCCTGCTCTCGCTCTTTTTAAACTGTTCTCCTCTCCGGCTGTCGCTCTTTTTAAACTATTCTCCTCTCTGGCTCTCGCTCTTTTTAAACTGTTCTCCACTCCGGCTCTCGCTCTTTTTAAACTGTTCTCCTCTCCGGCTCTCGCTCTTTTTAAACTGTTCTCCTCTCCGGCTCTCGCTCTTTTTATACTGTTTTCCTCTCCGGCTCTGGCTCTTTTTAAACTGTTCTCCTCTCTGGCTCTCGCTCTTTTTAAACTGTTCTCCTCTCCGGCTCTCGCTCTTTTTATACTGTTCTCCTCTCCTGCCCTCGCTGTTTTTAAACTGTTCTCCTCTCCGGCTGTCGCTCTTTTTAATCTGTTCTCCTCTCTGGCTCTCGCTCTTTTTAAACTGTTCTCCTCTCCGGCTCTCGCTCTTGTTAATCCGTTCTCCTCTCCGGCTCTCGCTCTTTTTAAACTGTTCTCCTCTCCGGCTCTGGCTCTTTTTAAACTGTTCTCCTCTCTGGCTCTCGCTCTTTTTAAACTGTTCTCCTCTCCGGCTCTCACTCTTTTTAAACTGTTCTCCTCTCCGGCTCTCGCTCTTTTTAAACTGTTCTCCTCTCCGGCTCTCGCTCTTTTTAAACTGTTCTCCTCTCCGGCTCTCGCTCTTTTTAAACTGTTCTCCTCTGCGGCTCTGGCTCTTTTTAAACTGTTCTCCTCTCCGGCTCTGGCTCTTTTTAAACTGTTCTCCTCGCTTGCTCTCGCTCTTTTTAAACTGTTCTCCTCTCCGGCTCTGGCTCTTTTTAAACTGTTCTCCTATCCTGCTCTCGCTCTTTTTAAACTGTTCTCCTCTCCGGCTCTCGTTCTTTTTAAACTGTTCTCCTCTCCGGCTTTCGCTCTTTTTAAACTGTTCTCCTCTCCAGCTCTCGCTCTTTTTAAACTGTTCTCCTCTCCGGCTCTCGCTCTTTTTAAACTGTTCTCCTCTCTGGCTCTCGCTCTTTTTAAACTGTTCTCCTCTCCGGCTCTGGCTCTTTTTAAACTGTTCTCCTCTCCGGCTCTCACTTCTTTTAATCTGTTCTCCTCTCCGGCTCTCGCTCTTTTTAAACTGTTCTCCTCTCCGGCTCTCGCTCTTTTTAAACTGTTCTCCTCTCCGGCTCTCGCACTTTTTAAACTGTTCTCCTCTCCAGCTCTCGCTCTTTTTAAACTGTTCTCCTCTCCAGCTCTCGCTCTTTTTAAACTGTTCTCCTCTCCAGTTCTGGCTCTTTTTAAACTGTTCTCCTCTCCGGCTCTGGCTCTTTTTAAACTGTTCTCCTCTCCGGCTCTCGCTGTTTTTAAACTGATCTCCTCTCCGGATCTCGCTCTTTTTAAACTGTTCTCCTCTCCGGCTCTCGCTCTTTTTAAACTGTTCTCCTCTCCAGCTCTCTCCCTTTTTAAACTGTTCTCCTCTCCGGCTCTCGCTCTTTTGAACTGTTCTCCTCTCCGGCTCTCGCTCTTTTTAAACTGTTCTCCTCTCCGGCTCTCGCTCTTTTTAAACTATTCTCCTCTCCGGCTCTCACTCTTTTTAAACTGTTCTCCTCTCCGGCTCTCGCTGTTTTTAAACTGTTCTCCTCTCCGGCTCTCGCTCTTTTTAAACAGTTCTCCTCTCTGGCTCTCGCTCTTTTTAAACTGTTCTCCGCTCCGGCTCTCGCTCTTTTTAAACTGTTCTCCTCTCCGGCTCTCGCTCTTTTTAAACTGTTCTCCTCTCCGGCTCTCGCTCTTTTAAACTGTTCTCCACTCCGGCTCTCGCTCTTTTTAAACTGTTCTCCTCTCCAGCTCTCGCTCTTTTTAAACTGTTCTCCTCTCCGGCTCTCACTCTTTTTAAACTGTTCTCCTCTCCGGCTCTCGCTCTTTTTAAACTGTTCTCCTCTCCGGCTCTCGCTCTTTTTAAACTGTTCTCCTCTCCGGCTCTCGGTCTTTTTAAACTGTTCTCCTCTCCTGCTCTCGCTCTTTTTAAACTGTTCTCCTCTCCGGCTCTCGCTCTTTTTAAACTGTTCTCCTCTCCGGCTCTCGCTCTTTTTAAACTGTTCTCCTCTCTGGCTCTCGCTCTTTTTAAACTGTTCTCCTCTCCGGCTCTCGCTCTTTTTAAACTGTTCTCCTCTCCGGCTCTCGCTCTTTTTAAACAGTTCTCCTCTCCGGCTCTCGCTCTTTTTAAACTGTTCTCCTCTCCGGCTCTCGCTCTTTTTAAACTGTTCTCGACTCCGGCTCTCGCTCTTTTTAAACTGTTCTCCTCTCCGGCTCTCGCTCTTTTTAGCTGTTCTCCTCTCCGGCTCTCGCTCTTTTTAAACTGTTCTCCGCTCCGGCTCTCGCTCTTTTTAAACTGTTCTCCTCTCCGGCTCTCGCTCTTTTTAAACTGTACTCCTCTCCGGCTCTCGCTCTTTTTAAACTGTTCTCCTCTCCGGCTCTCGCTCTTTTTAAACTGTCCTCCTCTCCGGCTCTCGCTCTTTTTAAACTGTTCTCCTCGCTGTCTCTCGCTCTTTTTAATCTGTTGTCCTCTCCGGCTCTCGCTCTTTTTAAACTGTTCTCCTCTCTGGCTCTCGCTCTTTTAAAACTGTTCTCCTCTCCGGCTCTCGCTCTTTTTATACTGTTCTCCTCTCCGGCTCTGGCTCTTTTTAAACTGTTCTCCTCTCAGGCTCTCGCTCTTTTTAAACTGTTCTCCTCTCCGGCTCTCGCTCATTTTATACTGTTCTCCTCTCCTGCTCTCGCTCTTTTTAAACTGTTCTCCTCTCCGGCTGTCGCTCTTTTTAAACTGTTCTCCTCTCTGGCTCTCGCTCTTTTTAAACTGTTCTCCTCTCCGGCTCTCGCTCTTTTTAAACTGTTCTCCTCTCCGGCTCTCGCTCTTTTTAAACTGTTCTCCTCTCCGGCTCTCGCTCTTTTTATACTGTTTTCCTCTCCGGCTCTGGCTCGTTTTAAACTGTTCTCCTCTCTGGCTCTCGCTCTTTTTAAACTGTTCTCCTCTCCGGCTCTCGCTCTTTTTATCCTGTTCTCCTCTCCTGCCCTCGCTGTTTTTAAACTGTTCTCCTCTCCGGCTCTGGCTCTTTTTAAACTGTTCTCCTCTCCGGCTCTCACTTCTTTTAATCTGTTCTCCTCTCCGGCTCTCGCTCTTTTTAAACTGTTCTCCTCTCCGGCTCTCGCTCTTTTTAAACTGTTCTCCTCTCCGGCTCTCGCTCTTTTTAAACTGTTCTCCTCTCCAGCTCTCGCTCTTTTTAAACTGTTCTCCTCTCCAGCTCTCGCTCTTTTTAAACTGTTCTCCTCTCCAGTTCTGGCTCTTTTTAAACTGTTCTCCTCTCCGGCTCTGGCTCTTTTTAAACTGTTCTCCTCTCCGGCTCTCGCTGTTTTTAAACTGATCTCCTCTCCGGATCTCGCTCTTTTTAAACTGTTCTCCTCTCCGGCTCTCGCTCTTTTTAAACTGTTCTCCTCTCCAGCTCTCTCCCTTTTTAAACTGTTCTCCTCTCCGGCTCTCGCTCTTTTGAACTGTTCTCCTCTCCGGCTCTCGCTCTTTTTAAACTGTTCTCCTCTCCGGCTCTCGCTCTTTTTAACCTATTCTCCTCTCCGGCTCTCACTCTTTTTAAACTGTTCTCCTCTCCGGCTCTCGCTGTTTTTAAACTGTTCTCCTCTCCGGCTCTCGCTCTTTTTAAACAGTTCTCCTCTCTGGCTCTCGCTCTTTTTAAACTGTTCTCCGCCCCGGCTCTCGCTCTTTTTAAACTGTTCTCCTCTCCGGCTCTCGCTCTTTTTAAACTGTTCTCCTCTCCGGCTCTCGCTCTTTTAAACTGTTCTCCACTCCGGCTCTCGCTCTTTTTAAACTGTTCTCCTCTCCAGCTCTCGCTCTTTTTAAACTGTTCTCCTCTCCGGCTCTCACTCTTTTTAAACTGTTCTCCTCTCCAGCTCTCGCTCTTTTTAAACTGTTCTCCTCTCCGGCTCTCGCTCTTTTTAAACTGTTCTCCTCTCCGGCTCTCGGTCTTTTTAAACTGTTCTCCTCTCCTGCTCTCGCTCTTTTTAAACTGTTCTCCTCTCCGGCTCTCGCTCTTTTTAAACTGTTCTCCTCTCCGGCTCTCGCTCTTTTTAAACTGTTCTCCTCTCCGGCTCTCGCTCTTTTTAAACTGTTCTCCTCTCTGGCTCTCGCTCTTTTTAAACTGTTCTCCTCTCCGGCTCTCGCTCTTTTTAAACTGTTCTCCTCTCCGGCTCTCGCTCTTTTTAAACAGTTCTCCTCTCCGGCTCTCGCTCTTTTTAAACTGCTCTCCTCTCCGGCTCTCGCTCTTTTTAAACTGTTCTCGACTCCGGCTCTCGCTCTTTTTAAACTGTTCTCCTCTCCGGCTCTCGCTCTTTTTAAACTGTTCTCCTCTCCGGCTCTCGCTCTTTTTAAACTGTTCTCCGCTCCGGCTCTCGCTCTTTTTAAACTGTTCTCCTCTCCGGCTCTCGCTCTTTTTAAACTGTACTCCTCTCCGGCTCTCGCTCTTTTTAAACTGTTCTCCTCTCCGGCTCTCGCTCTTTTTAAACTGTCCTCCTCTCCGGCTCTCGCTCTTTTTAAACTGTTCTCCTCGCTGTCTCTCGCTCTTTTTAATCTGTTCTCCTCTCCGGCTCTCGCTCTTTTTAAACTGTTCTCCTCTCTGGCTCTCGCTCTTTTAAAACTGTTCTCCTCTCCGGCTCTCGCTCTTTTTATACTGTTTTCCTCTCCGGCTCTGGCTCGTTTTAAACTGTTCTCCTCTCTGGCTGTCGCTCTTTTTAAACTGTTCTCCTCTCTGGCTCTCGCTCTTTTTAAACTGTTCTCCTCTCCGGCTCTCGCTCTTGTTAATCCGTTCTCCTCTCCGGCTCTCGCTCTTTTTAAACTGTTCTCCTCTCCGGCTCTGGCTCTTTTTAAACTGTTCTCCTCTCTGTCTCTCGCTCTTTTTAAACTGTTCTCCTCTCCGGCTCTCGCTCTTTTAAACTGTTCTCCTCTCCGGCTCTCGCTCTTTTTAAACTGTTCTCCTCTCCGGCTCTCGCTCTTTTTAAACTGTTCTCCTCTGCGGCTCCGGCTCTTTTTAAACTGTTCTCCTCTCCGGCTCTGGCTCTTTTTAAACTGTTCTCCTATCCTGCTCTCGCTCTTTTTAAACTGTTCTCCTCTCCGGCTCTCGTTCTTTTTAAACTGTTCTCCTCTCCGGCTTTCGCTCTTTTTAAACTGTTCTCCTCTCCAGCTCTCGCTCTTTTTAAACTGTTCTCCTCTCCGGCTCTCGCTCTTTTTAAACTGTTCTCCTCTCCGGCTCTCGCTCTTTTTAAACTGTTCTCCTCTCCGGCTCTGACTCTTTTTAAACTGTTCTCCTCTCCGGCTCTCCCTTCTTTTAATCTGTTCTCCTCTCAGGCTCTCGCTCTTTTTAAACTGTTCTCCTCTCCGGCTCTCGCTCTTTTTAAACTGTTCTCCTCTCTGGCTCTCGCTCTTTTTAAACTGTTCTCCTCTCCGGCTCTCGCTCTTTTTAAACGGTTCTCCTCTCCGGCTCTCGCTCTTTTTAAACTGTTCTCCACTCCGGCTCTCGCTCTTTTTAAACTGTTCTCCTCTCCGGCTCTCGCTCTTTTTAAACTGTTCTCCTCTCCGGTTCTCGCTCTTTTTAAACTGTTCTCCTCTCCGGCTCTCGCTCTTTTTTAACTGTTCTCCTCTCCGGCTCTCGCTCTTTTTAAACTGTTCTCCTCTCCGGCTCTCGCTCTTTTTAAACTGTTCTCCTCTCCGGCTCTGGCTCTTTTTAAACTGTTCTCCTCTCCGGCTCTCACTCTTTTTAAACTGTTCTCCTCTCCGGCTCTGGCTCTTTTTAAACTTTTCTCCTCTCCGGTTCTGGCTGTTTTTAAACTGTTCTCCTCTCCGGCTCTGGCTCTTTTTAAACTGTTCTCCTCTCCGGCTCTCGCTGTTTTTAAACTGATCTCCTCTCCGGATCTCGCTCTTTTTAAACTGTTCTCCTCTCCAGTCTCGCTCCTTTTATACTGTTCTCCTCTCCAGCTCTCGCTCTTTTTAAACTGTTCTCCTCTCCGGCTCTCGCTCTTTTAAACTGTTCTCCTCTCCGGCTCTCGCTCTTTTTAAACTGCTCTCCTCTCCGGCTCTCGCTCTTTTTAAACTGTTCTTCTCTCCGGCTCTCGCTCTTTTTAAACTGTTCTCCTCTCCGGTCCTCGCTCTTTTTAAACTATTCTCCTCTCTGGCTCTCGCTCTTTTTAAACTGTTCTCCTCTCCGGCTCTCGCTCTTTTTAAACTGTTCTCCTCTCCGGCTCTCGCTCTTTTTAAACTGTTCTCCTCTCCGGCTCTCGCTCATTTTAATCTGTTCTCCTCTCTGGCTCTCGCTCTTTTTAAACTGTTCTCCTCTCCGGCTCTCGCTCTTTTTAAACTGTTCTCCTCTCCGGCTTTCGCTCTTTTTAAACTGTTCTCCTCTCCGGCTCTGGCTCTTTTTAAACTGTTCTCCTCTCCGTCTCTCGCTCTTTTTAAACTGTTCTCCTCTCCGGCTCTCGCTCTTTTTAAACTGTTCTCCTCTCCGGCTCTCGCTCTTTTTAAACTCTTCTCCTCTCCGGCTCTCGCTCTTTTTAAACTCTTCTCCTCTCCGGCTCTCGCTCTTTTTAAACTGTTCTCCTCTCCAGCTCTCGCTCTTTTTAAACTGTTCTCCTCTCCGGCTCTCGCTCTTTTTAAACTGTTTTCCTCTCCGGCTCTCGCTCTTTTTAAACTGTTCTCCTCTCCGGCTCTCGCTCTTTTTAAACTGTTCTCCTCTCCGGCTCTCGCTCTTTTTAGCTGTTCTCCTCTCCGGCTCTCGCTCTTTTTTAACTGTTCTCCTCTCCGGCTCTCGCTCTTTTTAAACTGTTCTCCTCTCCGGCTCTCGCTCTTTTTAAACTGTTCTCCTCTCCGGCTCTGGCTCTTTTTAAACTGTTCTCCTCTCCGGCTCTCACTCTTTTTAAACTGTTCTCCTCTCCGGCTCTGGCTCTTTTTAAACTTTTCTCCTCTCCGGTTCTGGCTGTTTTTAAACTGTTCTCCTCTCCGGCTCTGGCTCTTTTTAAACTGTTCTCCTCTCCGGCTCTCGCTGTTTTTAAACTGATCTCCTCTCCGGATCTCGCTCTTTTTAAACTGTTCTCCTCTCCAGTCTCGCTCCTTTTATACTGTTCTCCTCTCCAGCTCTCGCTCTTTTTAAACTGTTCTCCTCTCCGGCTCTCGCTCTTTTAAACTGTTCTCCTCTCCGGCTCTCGCTCTTTTTAAACTGCTCTCCTCTCCGGCTCTCGCTCTTTTTAAACTGTTCTTCTCTCCGGCTCTCGCTCTTTTTAAACTGTTCTCCTCTCCGGTCCTCGCTCTTTTTAAACTATTCTCCTCTCTGGCTCTCGCTCTTTTTAAACTGTTCTCCTCTCCGGCTCTCGCTCTTTTTAAACTGTTCTCCTCTCCGGCTCTCGCTCTTTTTAAACTGTTCTCCTCTCCGGCTCTCGCTCATTTTAATCTGTTCTCCTCTCTGGCTCTCGCTCTTTTTAAACTGTTCTCCTCTCCGGCTCTCGCTCTTTTTAAACTGTTCTCCTCTCCGGCTTTCGCTCTTTTTAAACTGTTCTCCTCTCCGGCTCTGGCTCTTTTTAAACTGTTCTCCTCTCCGTCTCTCGCTCTTTTTAAACTGTTCTCCTCTCCGGCTCTCGCTCTTTTTAAACTGTTCTCCTCTCCGGCTCTCGCTCTTTTTAAACTCTTCTCCTCTCCGGCTCTCGCTCTTTTTAAACTCTTCTCCTCTCCGGCTCTCGCTCTTTTTAAACTGTTCTCCTCTCCAGCTCTCGCTCTTTTTAAACTGTTCTCCTCTCCGGCTCTCGCTCTTTTTAAACTGTTTTCCTCTCCGGCTCTCGCTCTTTTTAAACTGTTCTCCTCTCCGGCTCTCGCTCTTTTTAAACTGTTCTCCTCTCCGGCTCTCGCTCTTTTTAGCTGTTCTCCTCTCCGGCTCTCGCCCTTTTTAAACTGTTCTCCTCTCCAGCTCTCGCTCTTTTTAAACTGTTCTCCTCTCCGGCTCTCGCTCTTTTTAAACTGTTCTCCTCTCCGGCTCTCGCTCTTTTTAATCTGTTCTCCTCTCCGGCTCTCGCTCTTTTTAAACCGTTCTCCTCTCCGGCTCTGGCTCTTTTTAAACTGTTCTCCTCTCCGGCTCTCGCTCTTTTTAAACTGTTCTCCTCTTCGGCTCTGGCTCTTTTTAAACTGTTCTCCTCTCCGGCTCTCGCTCCTTTTAAACTGTTCTCCTCTCCGGCTCTCGCTCTTTTTAAACTGTTCTCCTCTCCGGCTCTCGCTCTTTTTAAACTGTTCTCCTCTCCGGCTTTCGCTCTTTTTAAACTGTTCTCCTCTCCGGCTCTGGCTCTTTTTAAACTGTTCTCCTCTCCGTCTCTCGCTCTTTTTAAACTGTTCTCCTCTCCGGCTCTCGCTCTTTTTAAACTGTTCTCCTCTCCGGCTCTCGCTCTTTTTAAACTGTTCTCCTCTCCAGCTCTCGCTCTTTTTAAACTGTTCTCCTCTCCGGCTCTCGCTCTTTTTAAACTGTTTTCCTCTCCGGCTCTCGCTCTTTTTAAACTGTTCTCCTCTCCGGCTCTCGCTCTTTTTAAACTGTTCTCCTCTCCGGCTCTCGCTCTTTTTAGCTGTTCTCCTCTCCGGCTCTCGCCCTTTTTAAACTGTTCTCCTCTCCAGCTCTCGCTCTTTTTAAACTGTTCTCCTCTCCGGCTCTCGCTCTTTTTAAACTGTTCTCCTCTCCGGCTCTCGCTCTTTTTAAACTGTTCTCCTCTCCGGCTCTCGCTCTTTTTAAACCGTTCTCCTCTCCGGCTCTGGCTCTTTTTAAACTGTTCTCCTCTCCGGCTCTCGCTCTTTTTAAACAGTTCTCCTCTTCGGCTCTGGCTCTTTTTAAACTGTTCTCCTCTCCGGCTCTCGCTCTTTTTAAACTGTTCTCCTCTCCGGCTCTCGCTCTTTTTAAACTGTTCTCCTCTCCGGCTCTCGCTCTTTTTAAACTGTTCTCCTCTCCGGCTTTCGCTCTTTTTAAACTGTTCTCCTCTCCGGCTCTGGCTCTTTTTAAACTGTTCTCCTCTCCGTCTCTCGCTCTTTTTAAACTGTTCTCCTCTCCGGCTCTCGCTCTTTTTAAACTGTTCTCCTCTCCGGCTCTCGCTCTTTTAAACTCTTCTCCTCTCCGGCTCTCGCTCTTTTTAAACTCTTCTCCTCTCCGGCTCTCGCTCTTTTTAAACTGTTCTCCTCTCCAGCTCTCGCTCTTTTTAAACTGTTCTCCTCTCCGGCTCTCGCTCTTTTTAAACTGTTTTCCTCTCCGGCTCTCGCTCTTTTTAAACTGTTCTCCTCTCCGGCTCTCGCTCTTTTTAAACTGTTCTCCTCTCCGGCTCTCGCTCTTTTTAGCTGTTCTCCTCTCCGGCTCTCGCCCTTTTTAAACTGTTCTCCTCTCCAGCTCTCGCTCTTTTTAAACTGTTCTCCTCTCCGGCTCTCGCTCTTTTTAAACTGTTCTCCTCTCCGGCTCTCGCTCTTTTTAAACTGTTCTCCTCTCCGGCTCTCGCTCTTTTTAAACCGTTCTCCTCTCCGGCTCTGGCTCTTTTTAAACTGTTCTCCTCTCCGGCTCTCGCTCTTTTTAAACTGTTCTCCTCTTCGGCTCTGGCTCTTTTTAAACTGTTCTCCTCTCCAGCTCTCGCTCTTTTTAAACTGTTCTCCTCTCCGGCTCTGGCACTTTTTAAACTGTTCTCCTCTCCGGCTCTCGCTCTTTTTAAACTGTTCTCCTCTCCAGCTCTCGCTCTTTTTAAACTGCTCTCCTCTCCGGCTCTGGCTCTTTTTAAACTGTTCTCCTCTCCGGTTCTCGCTCTTTTTAAACTGTTCTCCTCTCCGGCTCTCGCTCTTTTTAAACTGTTCTCCTCTCCGGCTCTCGCTCTTTTTAAACTGTTCTCCTCTCCGGCTCTGGCTCTTTCTAAACAGTCCTCCTCTCCGGCTCTGGCTCTTTTTAAACTGTTCTCCTCTCCGGCTCTCGCTCTTTTTAAACTGTTCTCCTCTCCAGCTCTCGCTCTTTTTAAACTGTTCTCCTCTCCAGCTCTGGCTCTTTTTAAACTGTTCTCCTCTCCAGCTCTCGCTCTTTTTAAACTGTTCTCCTCTCCGGCTCTGCCTCTTTTTAAACTGTTCTCCTCTCCGGCTCTCGCTCTTTTTAAACTGTTCTCCTCTCCTGCTCTCGCTCTTTTTAAACTGTTCGCCTCTCCGGCTCTCGCTCTTTTTAAACTGTTCTCCTCTCCGGCTCTTGCTCTTTTTAAACTGTTCTCCTCTCCGGCTCTCGCTCTTTTTAAACTGTTCTCCTCTCCGGCCCTCGCTCTTTTTAAACTGTTCTCCTCTCCGGCTCTCGCTCTTTTTAAACTGTTCTCCTCTCCGGCTCTCGCGCTTTTTAAACTGTTCTCCTCTCCGGCTCTCGCTCTTTTTAAACTGTTCTCCTCTCCGGCTCTCGCTCTTTTTAAACTGTTCTCCTCTCCGGCTCTCGCTCTTTTTAAACTGTTCTCCTCTCCTACTCTCGCTCTTTTTAAACTGTTCTCCTCTCCGGCTCTCGCTCTTTTTAAACTGTTCTCCTCTCCGGCTCTCGCTCTTTTTAAACTGTTCTCCTCTCCGGCTCTCGCTCTTTTTAAACTGTTCTCCTCTCCGGCTCTCGCTCTTTTTAAACTGTTCTCCTTTCCGGCTCTCGCTCTTTTTAAACTGTTCTCCTCTCCGGCTCTCGCTCTTTTTAAACTGTTCTCCTCTCCGGCTCTCGCTCTTTTTAAACAGTTCTCCTCTCCGGCTCTCGCTCTTTTTAAACTGTTCTCCTCTCCGGCTCTGGCTCTTTTTAATCTGTTCTCCTCTCCGGCTCTCGCTCTTTTTAAACTGTTCTCCTCTCCGGCTCTCGCTGTTTTTAAGCTGTTCTCCTCTCCGGCTCTCGCTCTTTTTAAACTGTTCTCCTCTCCGGCTCTCGCTCTTTTTAAACTGTTCTCCTCTCCGGCTCTCGCTCTTTTTAAACTGTTCTCCGCTCCGGCTCTCGCTCTTTTTAAACTGTTCTCCTCTCCGGCTCTCGCTCTTTTTAAACTGTTCTCCTCTCCGGCTCTCGCTCTTTTTAAACTGTTCTCCTCTCCGGCTCTCGCTCTTTTTAAACTGTCCTCCTCTCCGGCTCTCGCTCTTTTTAAACTGTTCTCCTCGCTGGCTCTCGCACTTTTTAAACTGTTCTCCACTCTGGCTCTCGCTCTTTTTAAACTGTTCTCCTCTCCGGCTCTCGCTCTTTTTAAACTGTTCTCCTCTCCGGCTCTCGCTCTTTTTATACTGTTCTCCTCTCCGGCTCTGGCTCTTTTTAAACTGTTCTCCTCTCCGACTCTCGCTCTTTTTAAACTGTTCTCCTCTCCTGCTCTCGCTCTTTTTATACTGTTATCCTCTACTGCTCTCGCTCTTTTTAAACTGTTCTCCTCTCCGGCTGTCGCTCTTTTTAAACTGTTCTCCTCTCTGGCCCTCGCTCTTTTTAAACTGTTCTCCTCTCCGGCTCTCGCTCTTTTTAAACTGTTCTCCTCTCCGGCTCTCGCTCTTTTTAAACTGTTCTCCTCTCCGGCTCTCGCTCTTTTTAAACTGTTCTCCTCTCCGGCTCTCACTCTTTTTAAACTGTTCTCCTCTCTGGCTCTCGCTCTTTTTAAACTGTTCTCCTCTCCGGCTCTCGCTCTTTTTAAACTGTTCTCCTCTCCGGTCCTCGCTCTTTTTAAACTATTCTCCTCTCTGGCTCTCGCTCTTTTTAAACTGTTCTCCTCTCCGGCTCTCGCTCTTTTTAAACTGTTCTCCTCTCCGGCTCTCGCTCTTTTTAAATGTTCTCCTCTCCGGCTCTCGCTCTTTTTAAACTGTTCTCCTCTCTGGCTCTCGCACTTTTTAAACTGTTCTCCTCTCCAGCTCTCGCTCTTTTTAAACTGTTCTCCTCTCCGGCTCTCGCTCTTATTAAACTGTTCTCCTCTCCGGCTCTGGCTCTTTTTAAATTGTTCTCCTCTCCGGCTCTGGCTCTTTTTAAACTGTTCTCCTCTCCGGCTCTGGCTCTTTTTAAACTGTTCTCCTCTCCGGCTCTGGCTCTTTTTAAACTGTTCTCCTCTCCGGCTCTGGCTCTTTTTAAACTGTTCTCCTCTCCGGCTCTGGCTCTTTTTAAACTGTTCTCCTCTCCGGCTCTCGCTGTTTTTAAACTGATCTCCTCTCCGGCTCTCGCTCTTTTTAAACTGTTCTCCTCTCTGGCTCTCGCTCTTTTTAAACTGTTCTCCTCTCCAGCTCTCGCTCTTTTTAAACTGTTCTCCTCTCCGGCTCTCGCTCTTTTTAAACTGTTCTCCTCTCCGTCTCTCGCTCTTTTTAAACTGTTCTCCTCTCCGGCTCTCGCTCTTTTTAAACAGTTCTCCTCTCCGGCTCTCGCTCTTTTTAAACTGTTCTCCTCTCCGGCTCTCGCTCTTTTTAAACTATTCTCCTCTCCGGCTTTCGCTCTTTTTAAACTGTTCTCCTCTCCGGCTCTGGCTCTTTTTAAAGTGTTCTCCTCTCCGGCTCTCGCTCTTTTTAAACTGTTCTCCTCTCCGGCTCTCGCTCTTTTTAAACTGTTCTCCTCTCCGGCTCTCGCTCTTTTTAAACTCTTCTCCTCTCCGGCTCTCGCTCTTTTTAAACTCTTCTCCTCTCCGGCTCTCGCTCTTTTTAAACTGTTCTCCTCTCCCGCTCTCGCTCTTTTTAAACTGTTCTCCTCTCCGGCTCTCGCTCTTTTTAAACTGTTTTCCTCTCCGGCTCTCGCTCTTTTTAAACTGTTCTCCTCTCCGGCTCTCGCTCTTTTTAAACTGTTCTCCTCTCCGGCTCTCGCTCTTTTTAGCTGTTCTCCTCTCCGGCTCTCGCCCTTTTTAAACTGTTCTCCTCTCCAGCTCTCGCTCTTTTTAAACTGTTCTCCTCTCCGGCTCTCGCTCTTTTTAAACTGTTCTCCTCTCCGGCTCTGGCTCTTTTTAAACTGTTCTCCTCTCCGGCTCTCGCTCTTTTTAAACTGTTCTCCTCTCCGGCTCTGGCTCTTTTTAAACTGTTCTCCTCTCCGGCTCTCGCTCTTTTTAAACTGTTCTCCTCTTCGGCTCTGGCTCTTTTTAAACTGTTCTCCTCTCCGGCTCTCGCTCTTTTTAAACTGTTCTCCTCTCTGGCTCTGGCACTTTTTAAACTGTTCTCCTCTCCGGCTCTCGCTCTTTTTAAACTGTTCTCCTCTCCAGCTCTCGCTCTTTTTAAACTGCTCTCCTCTCCGGCTCTGGCTCTTTTTAAACTGTTCTCCTCTCCGGTTCTCGCTCTTTTTAAACTGTTCTCCTCTCCGGCTCTCGCTCTTTTTAAACTGTTCTCCTCTCCGGCTCTCGCTCTTTTTAAACTGTTCTCCTCTCCGGCTCTGGCTCTTTCTAAACTGTCCTCATCTCCGGCTCTGGCTCTTTTTAAACTGTTCTCCTCTCCGGCTCTCGCTCTTTTTAAACTGTTCTCCTCTCCGGCTCTGTCTCTTTTTAAACTGTTCTCCTCTCCGGCTCTCGCTCTTTTTAAACTGTTCTCCTCTCCAGCTCTCGCTCTTTTTAAACTGTTCTCCTCTCCGGCTCTGGCTCTTTTTAAACTGTTCTCCTCTCCGGCTCTGGCTCTTTTTAAACTGTTCTCCTCTACGGCTCTCGCTCTTTTTAAACTGTTCTCCTCTCCGGCTCTCGCTCTTTTTAAACTGTTCTCCTCTCCGGCTCTCGCTCTTTTTAAACTGTTCTCCTCTCCGGCTCTTGCTCTTTTTAAACTGTTCTCCTCTCCGCCTCTCGCTCTTTTTAAACTGTTCTCCTCTCCGGCTCTCGCTCTTTTTAAACTGTTCTCCTCTCCGGCTCTCGCTCTTTTTAAACTGTTCTCCTCTCCGGCTCTCGCGCTTTTTAAACTGTTCTCCTCTCCGGCTCTCGCTCTTTTTAAACTGTTCTCCTCTCCGGCTCTCGCTCTTTTTAAACTGTTCTCCTCTCCGGCTCTCGCTCTTTTTAAACTGTTCTCCTCTCCGGCTCTCGCTCTTTTTAAACTGTTCTCCTCTCCGGCTCTCGCTCTTTTTAAACTATTCTCCTCTCCGGCTATCACTCTTTTTAAACTGATCTACTCTCCAGCTCTCGCTCTTTTTAAACTGTTCTCCTCTCCGGCGCTCGCTCTTTTTAAACTGTTCTCCTCTCCGGCTCTCGCTCTTTTTAAACTGTTCTCCTCTCCAGCTCTCGCTCTTTTTAAACTGTTCTCCTCTCCGTCTCTCGCTCTTTTTAAACTGTTCTCCTCTCCGGTTCTCGCTCTTTTTAAACTGTTGTCCTCTCCGGCACTCGCTCTTTTTAAACTGTTCTCCTCTCCGGCTCTCGCTCTTTTTAAACTGCTCTCCTCGCCGGCTCTCGCTCTTTTTAAACTGTTCTCCTCTCCGGCTCTCGCCCTTTTTAAACTGTTCTCCTCTCCGGCTCTCGCTCTTTTTAAACTGTTCTCCTCTCCGGCTCTGGCTCTTTTTAAACTGTTCTCCTCTCCGGCTCTCGCTCTTTTTAAACTGTTCTCCTCTCCGGCTCTGGCTCTTTTTAAACTGTTCTACTCTCCGGCTCTCGCTCTTTTTAAACTGTTCTCCTCTCCGGCTCTGGCACTTTTTAAACTGTTCTCCTCTCCGGCTCTCGCTCTTTTTAAACTGTTCTCCTCTCCAGCTCTCGCTCTTTATAAACTGCTCTCCTCTCCGGCTCTGGCTTTTTTTAAACTGTTCTCCACTCCGGCTCTCGCTCTTTTTAAACTGTTCTCCTCTCCGGCTCTCGCTCTTTTTAAACTGTTCTCCTCTCCGGCTCTCGCTCTTTTTAAACTGTTCTCCTCTCCGGCTCTGGCTCTTTTTAAACTGTTCTCCTCTCCGGCTCTGGCTCTTTTTAAACTGTTCTCCTCTCCGGCTCTCACTCTTTTTAAACTGTTCTCCTCTCCGGCTCTCGCTCTTTTTTAACTGTTCTCCTCGCCGGCTCTCGCTCTTTTTAAACTGTTCTCCTCTCCGGCTCTCACTCTTTTTAAACTGTTCTCCTCTCCGGCTCTGGCTCTTTTTAAACTGTTCTCCTCTCCGGCTCTCACTCTTTTTAAACTGTTCTCCTCTCCGGCTCTGGCTCTTTTTAAACTGTTCTCCTCTCCGGCTCTCGCTGTTTTTAAACTGATCTCCTCTCCGGCTCTCTCTCTTTTTAAACTGTTCTCCTCTCCGGCTCTCGCTCTTTTTAAACTGTTCTCATCTCCAGCTCTCCCTCTTTTTAAACTGTTCTCCTCTCCGGCTCTTGCTCTTCTTAAACTGTTCTCCTCTCCGGCTCTCGCTCTTTTTAAACTGTTCTCCTCTCCGGCTCTCGCTCTTTTTAAACTGTTCTCCTCTCCGGCTCTCGCTATTTTTAAACTGTTCTCCTCTCCGGCACTCGCTCTTTTTAAACTATTCTCCTCTCCGGCTCTCGCTCATTTTAAACTGTTCTCCTCTCCAGCTCTCGCTCTTTTTAAACTGTTCTCCTCTCCGGCTCTTGCTCTTTTTAAACTGTTCTCCTCTCCGGCTCTGGCACTTTTTAAACTGTTCTCCTCTCCGGCTCTCGCTCTTTTTAAACTGTTCTCCTCTCCAGCTCTCGCTCTTTTTAAACTGCTCTCCTCTCCGGCTCTGGCTCTTTTTAAACTGTTCTCCACTCCGGCTCTCGCTCTTTTTAAACTGTTCTCCTCTCCGGCTCTCACTCTTTTTAAACTGTTCTCCTCTCCGGCTCTCGCTCTTTTTAAACTGTTCTCCTCTCCGGCTCTGGCTCTTTTTAAACTGTTCTCCTCTCCGGCTCTGGCTCTTTTTAAACTGTTCTCCTCTCCGGCTCTCGCTCTTTTTAAACTGTTCTCCTCTCCGGCTCTCGCTCTTTTTTAACTGTTCTCCTTTGCGGCTCTCGCTCTTTTTAAACTGTTCTCCTCTCCGGCTCTCGCTCTTTTTAAACTGTTCTCCTCTCTGGCTCTGGCTCTTTTTAAACTGTTCTCCTCTCCGGCTCTCACTCTTTTTAAACTGTTCTCCTCTCCGGCTCTGGCTCTTTTTAAACTGTTCTCCTCTCCGGCTCTCGCTGTTTTTAAACTGATCTCCTCTCCGGCTCTCGCTCTTTTTAAACTGTTCTGCTCTCCGGCTCTCGCTCTTTTTAAACTGTTCTCATCTCCAGCTCTCGCTCTTTTTAAGCTGTTCTCCTCTCCAGCTCTCGCTCTTTTTAAACTGTTCTCCTCTCCGGCTCTCGCTCTTTTTAACCTGTTCTCCTCTCCGGCTCTCGCTCTTTTTAAACTGTTCTCCTCTCCGGCTCTCGCTATTTTTAAACTGTTCTCCTCTCCGGCTCTCGCTCTTTTTAAACTATTCTCCTCTCCGGCTCTCGCTCATTTTAAACTGTTCTCCTCTCCAGCTCTCGCTCTTTTTAAACTGTTCTCCTCTCCGGCTCTCGCTCTTTTTAAACTGTTCTCCTCTCCGGCTCTCGCTCTTTTTAAACTGTTCTCCTCTCCTGCTCTCGCTCTTTTTAAACTGTTCTCCTCTCCGGCTCTCGCTCTTTTTAAACTGTTCTCCTCTCCAGCTCTCGCTCTTTTTAAACTGTTCTCCTCTCCAGCTCTCGCTCTTTTTAAATTGTTCTCCTCTCCGGCTCTCGCTCTTTTTAAACTGCTCTCCTCTCCGGCTCTGGCTCTTTTTAAACTGATCTCCTCTCCGGCTCTCGCTCTTTTTAAACTGTTCTCCTCTCCGGCTCTCGCTCTTTTTATACTGTTCTCCTCTCCGGCTCTGTCTCTTTTTAAACTGTTCTCCTCTCTGGTTCTCGCTCTTTTTAAACTGTTCTCCTCTCCGGCTCTCGCTCTTTTTAAACTGTTCTCCTCTCCGGCTCTGGCTCTTTTTAAACTGTTCTCCTCTCCGGCTCTCGCTCTTTTTAAACTATTCTCCTCTCCGGCTCTCGCTCTTTTTAAACTGTTCTCCTCTCCGGCTCTGGCTCTTTTTAAACTGTTCTCCTCTCTGGCTCTCGCTCTTTTTAAACTGTTCTCCTCTCCGGCTCTCACTCTTTTTAAACTGTTCTCCTCTCCGGCTCTCGCTCTTTTTAAACTTTTCTCCTCTGCGGCTCTCGCTCTTTTTAAACTGTTCTCCTCTCCGGCTCTGGCTCTTTTTAAACTGTTCTCCTCTCCTCCTCTCGCTCTTTTTGAACTGTTCTCCTCTCCGGGTCTGGCTCTTTTTAAACTGTTCTCCTCTCCGGCTCTCGCTCTTTTTAAACTGTTCTCCTCTCCGGCTCTCGTTCTTTTTAAACTGTTCTCCTCGCCGGCTTTCGCTCTTTTTAAACTGTTCTCCTCTCCGGCTCTCGCTCTTTTTAAACTGTTCTCCTCTCCGGCTCTCGCTCTTTTTAAACTGTTCTCCTCTCCGGCTCTCGCTCTTTTTAAACTGTTCTCCTCTCCGGCTCTGGCTCTTTTTAAACTGTTCTCCTCTCCGGCTCTCGCTCTTTTTAAACTGTTCTCCTCTCTGGCTCTCGCTCTTTTTAAACTGTTCTCCTCTCCGGCTCTCGCTCTTTTTAAACTGTTCTCCTCTCCGGCTTTCGCTCTTTTTAAACTGTTCTCCTCTCCGGCTCTCGCTCTTTTTAAACTGTTCTCCACTCCGGCTCTCGCTCTTTTTAAACTGTTCTCCTCTCCGGCTCTTGCTCTTTTTAAACTGTTCTCCTCTCCGGCTCTCGCTCTTTTTAATCTGTTCTCCTCTCCGGCTCTCGCTGTTTTTAAACTGTTCTCCTCTCCGGCTCTCGCTCTTTTAAAACTGTCCTCCTCTCCGGCTTTCGCACTTTTTAAACTGTTCTCCTCTCCAGCTCTCGCTCTTTTTAAACTGTTCTCCTCTCCGGCTCTCGCTCTTTTTAAACTGTTCTCCTCTCCGGCTCTCGCTCTTTTTAAACTGTTCTCCTCTCCGGCTCTCGCTCTTTCTAAACAGTTCTCCTCTCCGGCTCTCGCTCTTTTTAAACTGTTCTCCTCTTTGGCTCTCGCTCTTTTTAATCTGTTCTCCTCTCCGGCTCTCGCTCTTTTTAAACTGTCCTCCTCTCCAGCTCTCGCTCTTATTAATCTGTTCTCCTCTCCGGCTCTGGCTCTTTTTAAACTGTCCTCCTCTCCGGCTCTCGCTCTTATTAAACTGTTCTCCTCTCCGGCTCTGGCTCTTTTTAAACTGTTCTCCTCTCCGGCTCTGGCTCTTTTTAAACTGTTCTCCGCTCCGGCTCTGGCTCTTTTTAAACTGTTCTCCTCTCCGGCTCTCGCTCTTTTTAAACTGTCCTCCTCTCCGGCTCTCGCTCTTTTTAAACTGTTCTCCTCTCCGGCTCTTGCTCTTTTTAAACTGTTCTCCTCTCCAGCTCTCGCTCTTTTTAAACTGTTCTCCTCTCCGGCTCTGGCACTTTTTAAACTGTTCTCCTCTCCGGCTCTCGCTCTTTTTAAACTGTTCTCCTCTCCAGCTCTCGCTCTTTTTAAACGGCTCTCCTCTCCGTCTCTGGCTCTTTTTAAACTGTTCTCCTCTCCGGCTCTCGCTCTTTTTAAACTGTTCTCCTCTCCGGCTCTCGCTCTTTTTAAACTGTTCTCCTCTCCGGCTCTGGCTCTTCTTAAACTGTTCTCCTCTCCGGCTCTGGCTCTTTTTAAACTGTTCTCCTCTCCGGCTCTGGCTCTTTTTAAACTGTTCTCATCTCCGGCTCTCGCTCTTTTTAAACTGTTCTCCTCTCCGGCTCTCGCTCTTTTTAAACTGTTCTCATCTCCGGCTCTCGCTCTTTTTAAACTGTTCTCCTCTCCGGCTCTCGCTCTTTTTAAACTGTTCTCCTCTCCGGCTCTTACTCTTTTTAAGCTGTTCTCCTCTCCGGCTCTCGCTCTTTTTAAACTGTTCTCCTCTCCGGCTCTCGCTCTTTTTAAACTGTTCTCCTCTCCGGCTGCCGCTCTTTTTAAACTGTTCTATCTCCTGCTCTCGCTCTTTTTAAACTGTTCTCCTCTCCGGCTCTCGCTCTTTTTAAACTGTTCTCCTCTCCGGCTCTCGTTCTTTTTAAACTGTTCTCCTCTCCGGCTCTCGCTCTTTTTAAACTATTCTCCTCTCCGGCTCTCGCTCTTTTTAAACTGTTCTCCTCTCCGGCTCTCGCTCTTTTTAAACTGTTCTCCTCTCCGGCTCTCGCTCTTTTTAAACTGTTCTCCTCTCCGGCTTTCGCTCTTTTTAAACTGTTCTCCTCTCCGGCTCTCGCTCTTTTTAAACTGTTCTCCTCTCCGGCTCTCGCACTTTTTAAACTGTTCTCCTCTCCGGCTCTCGCTCTTTTTAAATTGTTCTCCTCTCCGTCTCTCGCTCTTTTTAAACTGTTGTCCGCTCTGGCTCTCGCTCTTTTTAAACTGTTCTCCTCTCCGGCTGTCGCTCTTTTTAAACTGTTCTCCTCTCCGGCTCTCACTCTTTTTAAACTGTTCTCCTCTCCGGCTCTCGCTCTCTTTAAACTGTCCTCCTCTCCGGCTCTCGCTCTTTTTAAACTGTTCTCCTCGCTGGCTCTCGTTCTTTTTAAACTGTTCTCCTCTCCGGCTCTCGCTCTTTTTAAACTGTTCTCCTCTCCGGCTCTCGCTCTTTTTAAACTGTTCTCCTCTCCGGCTCTCGCTCTTTTTATACTGTTCTCCTCTCCGGCTCTGGCTCTTTTTAAACTGTTCTCCTCTCCGGCTCTCGCTCTTTTTAAACTGTTCTCCTCTCCGGCTCTCGCTCTTTTTATACTGTTCTCCTCTACTGCTCTCGCTCTTTTTAAACTGTTCTCCTCTCCGGCTGTCGCTCTTTTTAAACTGTTCTCCTCTCCGGCTCTCGCTCTTTTTAAACTGTTCTCCTCTCCGGCTCTGGCTCTTTTTAAACTGTTCTCTTCTCCGGCTCTCGCTCTTTTTATACTGTTCTCCTCTCCGGCTCTGGCTCTTTTTAAACTGTTCTCCTCTCCGGCTCTCGCTCTTTTTAAACTGTTCTCCTCTCCGGCTCTGGCTCTTTTTAAACTGTTCTCCTCTCTGGCTCTCGCTCTTTTTAAACTGTTCTCCTCTCCGGCTCTCACTCTTTTTAAACTGTTCTCCTCTCCGGCTCTCGCTCTTTTTAAACTGTTCTCCTCTCCGGCTCTGGCTCTTTTTAAACTGTTCTCCTCTCCGGCTCTCGCTCTTTTTAAACTGTTCTCCTCTCCGGCTCTCGCTCTTTTTAAACTGTTCTCCTCTCTGGATCTCGGTCTTTTTAAACTGTTCTCCTCTCCGGCTCTCGCTCTTTATAAACTGTTCTCCTCTCCGGCTCTCGCTGTTTTTAAACTGTTCTCCTCTCCGGCTCTCGCTCTTTTTAAACTGTTCTCCTCTCCAGCTCTCGCTCTTTTTAAACTGTTCTCCTCTCCGGCTCTCGCTCTTTTTAAACTGTTCTCCTCTCCGGCTCTCGCTCTTTTTAAACTGTTCTCCTCTCCGGCTCTCGCTCTTTTTAAACTGTTCTCCTCTCCGGCTCTCGCTCTTTTTAAACTGTTCTCCTCTCCGGCTCTCGCTCTTTTTAAACTGTTCTCCTCTCTGGCTCTCGCTCTTTTTAAATTGTTCCCCTCTCCGGCTCTGGCTCTTTTTAAACTGTTCTCCTCTACTGCTCTCGCTCTTTTTAAACTGTTCTCCTCTCCAGCTCTCGGTCTTTTTAAACTGTTCTCCTCTCCGGCTCTCGCACTTTTTAAACTGTTCTCCTCTCCGGCTCTCGGTCTTTTTAAACTGTTCTCCTCTCCGGCTCTCGCCCTTTTTAAACTGTTCTCCTCTCCGGCTCTCACTCTTTTTAAACTGTTCCCCTCTCCGGCTCTCGCTCTTTTTAAACTGTTCTCCTCTCCGGCTCTCGCTGTTTTTAAACTGTTCTCCTCTCCGGCTCTCGCTCTTTTTAAACTGTTCTCCTCTCCGGCTCTGGCTCTTTTTAAACTGTTCTCCTCTCCAGCTTTCGCTCTTTTTAAACCGTTCTCCTCTCTGGCTCTCGCTCTTTTTAAACTGTTCTCCTCTCCGGCTCAAGCTCTTTTTAAACTGTTCTCCTCTCCGGCTCTCGCTCTTTTTAAACTGTTCTCCTCTCCAGCTCTCGCTCTTTTTAAACTGTTCTCCTCTCCGGCTCTCGCTCTTTTTAAACTGTTCTCCTCTCCGGCCCTCGCTCTTTTTAAACTGTTCTCCTCTCCGGCTCTCACTCTTTTTAAACTGTTCTCCTCTCCGGCTCTCGCTCTTTTTAAACTGTTCCCCTCTCCGGCTCTGGCTCTTTTTAAACTGTTCTCCTCTCCGGCTCTCGCTCTTTTTAAACTGTTCTCCTCTCCGGCTCTCGCTCTTTTTAAACTGTTCTCCTCTCCGGCTCTCGCACTTTTTAAACTGTTCTCCTCTCCGGCTCTCGGTCTTTTTAAACTGTTCTCCTCTCCGGCTCTCGCCCTTTTTAAACTGTTCTCCTCTCCGGCTCTCACTCTTTTTAAACTGTTCCCCTCTCCGGCTCTCGCTCTTTTTAAACTGTTCTCCTCTCCGGCTCTCGCTGTTTTTAAACTGTTCTCCTCTCCGGCTCTCGCTCTTTTTAAACTGTTCTCCTCTCCGGCTCTGGCTCTTTTTAAACTGTTCTCCTCTCCAGCTTTCGCTCTTTTTAAACCGTTCTCCTCTCTGGCTCTCGCTCTTTTTAAACTGTTCTCCTCTCCGGCTCAAGCTCTTTTTAAACTGTTCTCCTCTCCGGCTCTCGCTCTTTTTAAACTGTTCTCCTCTCCAGCTCTCGCTCTTTTTAAACTGTTCTCCTCTCCGGCTCTCGCTCTTTTTAAACTGTTCTCCTCTCCGGCCCTCGCTCTTTTTAAACTGTTCTCCTCTCCGGCTCTCACTCTTTTTAAACTGTTCTCCTCTCCGGCTCTCGCTCTTTTTAAACTGTTCCCCTCTCCGGCTCTGGCTCTTTTTAAACTGTTCTCCTCTCCGGCTCTCGCTCTTTTTAAACTGTTCTCCTCTCCGGCTCTCGCTCTTTTTAAACTGTTCTCCTCTCCGGCTCTCGCTCTTTTTAAACTGTTCTCCTCTCCGGCTCTCGCTCTTTTTAAACTGTTCTCCTCTCCGGCTCTGGCTCTTTTTAAACTGTTCTCCTCTCCGGCTCTCGCTCTTTTTAAACTGTTCTCCTCTCCGGCTCTCGCTCTTTTTAAACTGTTCTCCTCTCCGGCTCTCGCTCTTTTTAAACTGTTCTCCTCTCCGGCTCTCGCTCTTTTTAAACTGTTCTCCTCTCCGGCTTTCGCTCTTTTTAAACTGTTCTCCTCTCCGGCTCTCGCTCTTTTTAAACTGTTCTCCTCTCCGGCTCTCGCTCTTTTAAACTGTTCTCCTCTCCGGCTCTTGCTCTTTTTAAACTGTTCTCCTCTCCGGCTCTCGCTCTTTTTAATTTGTTCTCCTCTCCGGCTCTCGCTGTTTTTAACCTGTTCTCCTCTCCGGCTCTCGCTCTTTTTAAACTGTTCTCCTCTCCGGCTCTCGGTCTTTTTAAACTGTTCTCCTCTCCGGCTCTCGCCCTTTTTAAACTGTTCTCCTCTCCGGCTCTCACTCTTTTTAAACTGTTCCCCTCTCCGGCTCTCGCTCTTTTTAAACTGTTCTCCTCTCCGGCTCTCGCTGTTTTTAAACTGTTCTCCTCTCCGGCTCTCGCTCTTTTTAAACTGTTCTCCTCTCCGGCTCTGGCTCTTTTTAAACTGTTCTCCTCTCCAGCTTTCGCTCTTTTTAAACCGTTCTCCTCTCTGGCTGTCGCTCTTTTTAAACTGTTCTCCTCTCCGGCTCAAGCTCTTTTTAAACTGTTCTCCTCTCCGGCTCTCGCTCTTTTTAAACTGTTCTCCTCTCCAGCTCTCGCTCTTTTTAAACTGTTCTCCTCTCCGGCTCTCGCTCTTTTTAAACTGTTCTCCTCTCCGGCCCTCGCTCTTTTTAAACTGTTCTCCTCTCCGGCTCTCACTCTTTTTAAACTGTTCTCCTCTCCGGCTCTCGCTCTTTTTAAACTGTTCCCCTCTCCGGCTCTGGCTCTTTTTAAACTGTTCTCCTCTCCGGCTCTCGCTCTTTTTAAACTGTTCTCCTCTCCGGCTCTCGCTCTTTTTAAACTGTTCTCCTCTCCGGCTCTCGCTCTTTTTAAACTGTTCTCCTCTCCGGCTCTCGCTCTTTTTAAACTGTTCTCCTCTCCGGCTCTCGCTCTTTTTAAACTGTTCTCCACTCCGGCTCTCGCTCTTTTTAAACTGTTCTCCTCTCCGGCTCTCGCTCTTTTTAAACTGTTCTCCTCTCCGGCTCTGGCTCTTTTTAAACTGTTCTCCTCTCCGGCTCTCGCTCTTTTTAAACTGTTCTCCTCTCCGGCTCTCGCTCTTTTTAAACTGTTCTCCTCTCCGGCTCTCGCTCTTTTTAAACTGTTCTCCTCTCCGGCTCTCGCTCTTTTTAAACTGTTCTCCTCTCCGGCTTTCGCTCTTTTTAAACTGTTCTCCTCTCCGGCTCTCGCTCTTTTTAAACTGTTCTCCTCTCCGGCTCTCGCTCTTTTAAACTGTTCTCCTCTCCGGCTCTCGGTCTTTTTAAACTGTTCTCCTCTCCGGCTCTCGCACTTTTTAAACTGTTCTCCTCTCCGGCTCTCGGTCTTTTTAAACTGTTCTCCTCTCCGGCTCTCGCTCTTTTTAAACTGTTCTCCTCTCCGGCTCTCACTCTTTTTAAACTGTTCCCCTCTCCGGCTCTCGCTCTTTTTAAACTGTTCTCCTCTCCGGCTCTCGCTGTTTTTAAACTGTTCTCCTCTCCGGCTCTCGCTCTTTTTAAACTGTTCTCCTCTCCGGCTCTGGCTCTTTTTAAACTGTTCTCCTCTCCAGCTTTCGCTCTTTTTAAACCGTTCTCCTCTCTGGCTCTCGCTCTTTTTAAACTGTTCTCCTCTCCGGCTCAAGCTCTTTTTAAACTGTTCTCCTCTCCGGCTCTCGCTCTTTTTAAACTGTTCTCCTCTCCAGCTCTCGCTCTTTTTAAACTGTTCTCCTCTCCGGCTCTCGCTCTTTTTAAACTGTTCTCCTCTCCGGCCCTCGCTCTTTTTAAACTGTTCTCCTCTCCGGCTCTCACTCTTTTTAAACTGTTCTCCTCTCCGGCTCTCGCTCTTTTTAAACTGTTCCCCTCTCCGGCTCTGGCTCTTTTTAAACTGTTCTCCTCTCCGGCTCTCGCTCTTTTTAAACTGTTCTCCTCTCCGGCTCTCGCTCTTTTTAAACTGTTCTCCTCTCCGGCTCTCGCTCTTTTTAAACTGTTCTCCTCTCCGGCTCTCGCTCTTTTTAAACTGTTCTCCTCTCCGGCTCTCGCTCTTTTTAAACTGTTCTCCACTCCGGCTCTCGCTCTTTTTAAACTGTTCTCCTCTCCGGCTCTCGCTCTTTTTAAACTGTTCTCCTCTCCGGCTCTGGCTCTTTTTAAACTGTTCTCCTCTCCGGCTCTCGCTCTTTTTAAACTGTTCTCCTCTCCGGCTCTCGCTCTTTTTAAACTGTTCTCCTCTCCGGCTCTCGCTCTTTTTAAACTGTTCTCCTCTCCGGCTCTCGCTCTTTTTAAACTGTTCTCCTCTCCGGCTTTCGCTCTTTTTAAACTGTTCTCCTCTCCGGCTCTCGCTCTTTTTAAACTGTTCTCCTCTCCGGCTCTCGCTCTTTTAAACTGTTCTCCTCTCCGGCTCTCGGTCTTTTTAAACTGTTCTCCTCTCCGGCTCTCGCACTTTTTAAACTGTTCTCCTCTCCGGCTCTCGGTCTTTTTAAACTGTTCTCCTCTCCGGCTCTCGCCCTTTTTAAACTGTTCTCCTCTCCGGCTCTCACTCTTTTTAAACTGTTCCCCTCTCCGGCTCTCGCTCTTTTTAAACTGTTCTCCTCTCCGGCTCTCACTGTTTTTAAACTGTTCTCCTCTCCGGCTCTCGCTCTTTTTAAACTGTTCTCCTCTCCGGCTCTGGCTCTTTTTAAACTGTTCTCCTCTCCAGCTTTCGCTCTTTTTAAACCGTTCTCCTCTCTGGCTCTCGCTCTTTTAAAAAACTGTTCTCCTCTCCGGCTCAAGCTCTTTTTAAACTGTTCTCCTCTCCGGCTCTCGCTCTTTTTAAACTGTTCTCCTCTCCAGCTCTCGCTCTTTTTAAACTGTTCTCCTCTCCGGCTCTCGCTCTTTTTAAACTGTTCTCCTCTCCGGCCCTCGCTCTTTTTAAACTGTTCTCCTCTCCGGCTCTCACTCTTTTTAAACTGTTCTCCTCTCCGGCTCTCGCTCTTTTTAAACTGTTCCCCTCTCCGGCTCTGGCTCTTTTTAAACTGTTCTCCTCTCCGGCTCTCGCTCTTTTTAAACTGTTCTCCTCTCCGGCTCTCGCTCTTTTTAAACTGTTCTCCTCTCCGGCTCTCGCTCTTTTTAAACTGTTCTCCTCTCCGGCTCTCGCTCTTTTTAAACTGTTCTCCTCTCCGGCTCTCGCTCTTTTTAAACTGTTCTCCACTCCGGCTCTCGCTCTTTTTAAACTGTTCTCCTCTCCGGCTCTCGCTCTTTTTAAACTGTTCTCCTCTCCGGCTCTGGCTCTTTTTAAACTGTTCTCCTCTCCGGCTCTCGCTCTTTTTAAACTGTTCTCCTCTCCGGCTCTCGCTCTTTTTAAACTGTTCTCCTCTCCGGCTCTCGCTCTTTTTAAACTGTTCTCCTCTCCGGCTCTCGCTCTTTTTAAACTGTTCTCCTCTCCGGCTTTCGCTCTTTTTAAACTGTTCTCCTCTCCGGCTCTCGCTCTTTTTAAACTGTTCTCCTCTCCGGCTCTCGCTCTTTTAAACTGTTCTCCTCTCCGGCTCTTGCTCTTTTTAAACTGTTCTCCTCTCCGGCTCTCGCTCTTTTTAATTTGTTCTCCTCTCCGGCTCTCGCTGTTTTTAACCTGTTCTCCTCTCCGGCTCTCACTCTTTTTAAACTGTTCCCCTCTCCGGCTCTCGCTCTTTTTAAACTGTTCTCCTCTCCGGCTCTCGCTGTTTTTAAACTGTTCTCCTCTCCGGCTCTCGCTCTTTTTAAACTGTTCTCCTCTCCGGCTCTGGCTCTTTTTAAACTGTTCTCCTCTCCAGCTTTCGCTCTTTTTAAACCGTTCTCCTCTCTGGCTCTCGCTCTTTTTAAACTGTTCTCCTCTCCGGCTCAAGCTCTTTTTAAACTGTTCTCCTCTCCGGCTCTCGCTCTTTTTAAACTGTTCTCCTCTCCAGCTCTCGCTCTTTTTAAACTGTTCTCCTCTCCGGCTCTCGCTCTTTTTAAACTGTTCTCCTCTCCGGCCCTCGCTCTTTTTAAACTGTTCTCCTCTCCGGCTCTCACTCTTTTTAAACTGTTCTCCTCTCCGGCTCTCGCTCTTTTTAAACTGTTCCCCTCTCCGGCTCTGGCTCTTTTTAAACTGTTCTCCTCTCCGGCTCTCGCTCTTTTTAAACTGTTCTCCTCTCCGGCTCTCGCTCTTTTTAAACTGTTCTCCTCTCCGGCTCTCGCTCTTTTTAAACTGTTCTCCTCTCCGGCTCTCGCTCTTTTTAAACTGTTCTCCTCTCCAGCTCTCGCTCTTTTTAAACTGTTCTCCACTCCGGCTCTCGCTCTTTTTAAACTGTTCTCCTCTCCGGCTCTCGCTCTTTTTAAACTGTTCTCCTCTCCGGCTCTGGCTCTTTTTAAACTGTTCTCCTCTCCGGCTCTCGCTCTTTTTAAACTGTTCTCCTCTCCGGCTCTCGCTCTTTTTAAACTGTTCTCCTCTCCGGCTCTCGCTCTTTTTAAACTGTTCTCCTCTCCGGCTCTCGCTCTTTTTAAACTGTTCTCCTCTCCGGCTTTCGCTCTTTTTAAACTGTTCTCCTCTCCGGCTCTCGCTCTTTTTAAACTGTTCACCTCTCCGGCTCTCGCTCTTTTAAACTGTTCTCCTCTCCGGCTCTTGCTCTTTTTAAACTGTTCTCCTCTCCGGCTCTCGCTCTTTTTAATTTGTTCTCCTCTCCGGCTCTCGCTGTTTTTAACCTGTTCTCCTCTCCGGCTCTCGCTCTTTTTAAACTGTTCTCCTCTCCGGCTCTCGGTCTTTTTAAACTGTTCTCCTCTCCGGCTCTCGCCCTTTTTAAACTGTTCTCCTCTCCGGCTCTCACTCTTTTTAAACTGTTCCCCTCTCCGGCTCTCGCTCTTTTTAAACTGTTCTCCTCTCCGGCTCTCGCTGTTTTTAAACTGTTCTCCTCTCCGGCTCTCGCTCTTTTTAAACTGTTCTCCTCTCCGGCTCTGGCTCTTTTTAAACTGTTCTCCTCTCCAGCTTTCGCTCTTTTTAAACCGTTCTCCTCTCTGGCTGTCGCTCTTTTTAAACTGTTCTCCTCTCCGGCTCAAGCTCTTTTTAAACTGTTCTCCTCTCCGGCTCTCGCTCTTTTTAAACTGTTCTCCTCTCCAGCTCTCGCTCTTTTTAAACTGTTCTCCTCTCCGGCTCTCGCTCTTTTTAAACTGTTCTCCTCTCCGGCCCTCGCTCTTTTTAAACTGTTCTCCTCTCCGGCTCTCACTCTTTTTAAACTGTTCTCCTCTCCGGCTCTCGCTCTTTTTAAACTGTTCCCCTCTCCGGCTCTGGCTCTTTTTAAACTGTTCTCCTCTCCGGCTCTCGCTCTTTTTAAACTGTTCTCCTCTCCGGCTCTCGCTCTTTTTAAACTGTTCTCCTCTCCGGCTCTCGCTCTTTTTAAACTGTTCTCCTCCCCGGCTCTCGCTCTTTTTAAACTGTTCTCCTCTCCGGCTCTCGCTCTTTTTAAACTGTTCTCCACTCCGGCTCTCGCTCTTTTTAAACTGTTCTCCTCTCCGGCTCTCGCTCTTTTTAAACTGTTCTCCTCTCCGGCTCTGGCTCTTTTTAAACTGTTCTCCTCTCCGGCTCTCGCTCTTTTTAAACTGTTCTCCTCTCCGGCTCTCGCTCTTTTTAAACTGTTCTCCTCTCCGGCTCTCGCTCTTTTTAAACTGTTCTCCTCTCCGGCTCTCGCTCTTTTTAAACTGTTCTCCTCTCCGGCTTTCGCTCTTTTTAAACTGTTCTCCTCTCCGGCTCTCGCTCTTTTTAAACTGTTCTCCTCTCCGGCTCTCGCTCTTTTAAACTGTTCTCCTCTCCGGCTCTTGCTCTTTTTAAACTGTTCTCCTCTCCGGCTCTCGCTCTTTTTAATTTGTTCTCCTCTCCGGCTCTCGCTGTTTTTAACCTGTTCTCCTCTCCGGCTCTCGCTCTTTTAAAACTGTCCTCCTCTCCGGCTTTCGCTCTTTTTAAACTGTTCTCCTCTCCAGCTCTCGCTCTTTTTAAACTGTTCTCCTCTCCGGCTCTCGCTCTTTTTAAACTGTTCTCCTCTCCGGCTCTCGCTCTTTTTAAACTGTTCTCCTCTCCGGCTCTCGCTCTTTCTAAACTGTTCTCCTCTCCGGCTCTCGCTCTTTTTAAACTGTTCTCCTCTCCGGCTCTCGCTCTTTTTAAACTGTTCTCCTCTCCGGCTCTCGCTCTTTTTAAACTGTCCTCCTCTCCGGCTCTCCTTCTTATTAAACTGTTCTCCTCTCCGGCTCTGGCTCTTTTTAAACTGTTCTCCTCTCCGGCTCTGGCTCTTTTTAAACTGTTCTCCTCTCCGGCTCTGGCTCTTTTTAAACTGTTCTCCTCTCCGGCTCTCGCCCTTTTTAAACTGTTCTCCTCTCCGGCTCTCACTCTTTTTAAACTGTTCCCCTCTCCGGCTCTCGCTCTTTTTAAACTGTTCTCCTCTCCGGCTCTCGCTGTTTTTAAACTGTTCTCCTCTCCGGCTCTCGCTCTTTTTAAACTGTTCTCCTCTCCGGCTCTGGCTCTTTTTAAACTGTTCTCCTCTCCAGCTTTCGCTCTTTTTAAACCGTTCTCCTCTCTGGCTCTCGCTCTTTTTAAACTGTTCTCCTCTCCGGCTCAAGCTCTTTTTAAACTGTTCTCCTCTCCGGCTCTCGCTCTTTTTAAACTGTTCTCCTCTCCAGCTCTCGCTCTTTTTAAACTGTTCTCCTCTCCGGCTCTCGCTCTTTTTAAACTGTTCTCCTCTCCGGCCCTCGCTCTTTTTAAACTGTTCTCCTCTCCGGCTCTCACTCTTTTTAAACTGTTCTCCTCTCCGGCTCTCGCTCTTTTTAAACTGTTCCCCTCTCCGGCTCTGGCTCTTTTTAAACTGTTCTCCTCTCCGGCTCTCGCTCTTTTTAAACTGTTCTCCTCTCCGGCTCTCGCTCTTTTTAAACTGTTCTCCTCTCCGGCTCTCGCTCTTTTTAAACTGTTCTCCTCTCCGGCTCTCGCTCTTTTAAACTGTTCTCCTCTCCGGCTCTCGCTCTTTTTAAACTGTTCTCCACTCCGGCTCTCGCTCTTTTTAAGCTGTTCTCCTCTCCGGCTCTCGCTCTTTTTAAACTGTTCTCCTCTCCGGCTCTGGCTCTTTTTAAACTGTTCTCCTCTCCGGCTCTCGCTCTTTTTAAACTGTTCTCCTCTCCGGCTCTCGCTCTTTTTAAACTGTTCTCCTCTCCGGCTCTCGCTCTTTTTAAACTGTTCTCCTCTCCGGCTCTCGCTCTTTTTAAACTGTTCTCCTCTCCGGCTTTCGCTCTTTTTAAACTGTTCTCCTCTCCGGCTCTCGCTCTTTTTAAACTGTTCTCCTCTCCGGCTCGCGCTCTTTTAAACTGTTCTCCTCTCCGGCTCTTGCTCTTTTTAAACTGTTCTCCTCTCCGGCTCTCGCTCTTTTTAATTTGTTCTCCTCTCCGGCTCTCGCTGTTTTTAACCTGTTCTCCTCTCCGGCTCTCGCTCTTTTTAAACTGTTCTACTCTCCGGCTCTCGGTCTTTTTAAACTGTTCTCCTCTCCGGCTCTCGCCCTTTTTAAACTGTTCTCCTCTCCGGCTCTCACTCTTTTTAAACTGTTCCCCTCTCCGGCTCTCGCTCTTTTTAAACTGTTCTCCTCTCCGGCTCTCGCTGTTTTTAAACTGTTCTCCTCTCCGGCTCTCGCTCTTTTTAAACTGTTCTCCTCTCCGGCTCTGGCTCTTTTAAACTGTTCTCCTCTCCAGCTTTCGCTCTTTTTAAACCGTTCTCCTCTCTGGCTGTCGCTCTTTTTAAACTGTTCTCCTCTCCGGCTCAAGCTCTTTTTAAACTGTTCTCCTCTCCGGCTCTCGCTCTTTTTAAACTGTTCTCCTCTCCAGCTCTCGCTCTTTTTAAACTGTTCTCCTCTCCGGCTCTCGCTCTTTTTAAACTGTTCTCCTCTCCGGCCCTCGCTCTTTTTAAACAGTTCTCCTCTCCGGCTCTCACTCTTTTTAAACTGTTCTCCTCTCCGGCTCTCGCTCTTTTTAAACTGTTCCCCTCTCCGGCTCTGGCTCTTTTTAAACTGTTCTCCTCTCCGGCTCTCGCTCTTTTTAAACTGTTCTCCTCTCCGGCTCTCGCTCTTTTTAAACTGTTCTCCTCTCCGGCTCTCGCTCTTTTTAAACTGTTCTCCTCTCCGGCTCTCGCTCTTTTTAAACTGTTCTCCTCTCCGGCTCTCGCTCTTTTTAAACTGTTCTCCACTCCGGCTCTCGCTCTTTTTAAACTGTTCTCCTCTCCGGCTCTCGCTCTTTTTAAACTGTTCTCCTCTCCGGCTCTGGCTCTTTTTAAACTGTTCTCCTCTCCGGCTCTCGCTCTTTTTAAACTGTTCTCCTCTCCGGCTCTCGCTCTTTTTAAACTGTTCTCCTCTCCGGCTCTCGCACTTTTTAAACTGTTCTCCTCTCCGGCTCTCGCTCTTTTTAAACTGTTCTCCTCTCCGGCTTTCGCTCTTTTTAAACTGTTCTCCTCTCCGGCTCTCGCTCTTTTTAAACTGTTCTCCTCTCCGGCTCTCGCTCTTTTAAACTGTTCTCCTCTCCGGCTCTTGCTCTTTTTAAACTGTTCTCCTCTCCGGCTCTCGCTCTTTTTAATTTGTTCTCCTCTCCGGCTCTCGCTGTTTTTAACCTGTTCTCCTCTCCGGCTCTCGCTCTTTTAAAACTGTCCTCCTCTCCGGCTTTCGCTCTTTTTAAACTGTTCTCCTCTCCAGCTCTCGCTCTTTTTAAACTGTTCTCCTCTCCGGCTCTCGCTCTTTTTAAACTGTTCTCCTCTCCGGCTCTCGCTCTTTTTAAACTGTTCTCCTCTCCGGCTCTCGCTCTTTCTAAACTGTTCTCCTCTCCGGCTCTCGCTCTTTTTAAACTGTTCTCCTCTCCGGCTCTCGCTCTTTTTAAACTGTTCTCCTCTCCGGCTCTCGCTCTTTTTAAACTGTCCTCCTCTCCGGCTCTCGCTCTTATTAAACTGTTCTCCTCTCCGGCTCTGGCTCTTTTTAAACTGTTCTCCTCTCCGGCTCTGGCTCTTTTTAAACTGTTCTCCTCTCCGGCTCTGGCTCTTTTTAAACTGTTCTCCTCTCCGGCTCTCGCTCTTTTTAAACTGTCCTCCTCTCCGGCTCTCGCTCTTTTTAAACTGTTCTCCTCTCCGGCTCTTGCTCTTTTTAAACTGTTCTCCTCTCCAGCTCTCGCTCTTTTTAAACTGCTCTCCTCTCCGGCTCTGGCTCTTTTTAAACTGTTCTCCTCTCCGGCTCTCGCTCTTTTTAAACTGTTCTCCTCTCCAGCTCTCACTCTTTTTAAACTGTTCTCCTCTCCGGCTCTGGCTGTTTTTAAACTGTTCTCCTCTCCGGCTCTGGCTCTTTTTAAACTGTTCTCCTCTCCGGCTCTGGCTCTTTTTAAACTGTTCTCATCTCCGGCTCTGGCTCTTTTTAAACTGTCCTCCTCTCCGGCTCTCGCTCTTTTTAAACTGTTCTCCTCTCCGGCTCTTGCTCTTTTTAAACTGTTCTCCTCTCCAGCTCTCGCTCTTTTTAAACTGTTCTCCTCTCCGGCTCTGGCACTTTTTAAACTGTTCTCCTCTCTGACTCTCGCTCTTTTTAAACTGTTCTCCTCTCCAGCTCTCGCTCTTTTTAAACTGCTCTCCTCTCCGGCTCTGGCTCTTTTTAAACTGTTCTCCTCTCCGGCTCTCGCTCTTTTTAAACTGTTCTCCTCTCCAGCTCTCACTCTTTTTAAACTGTTCTCCTCTCCGGCTCTGGCTGTTTTTAAACTGTTCTCCTCTCCGGCTCTGGCTCTTTTTAAACTGTTCTCCTCTCCGGCTCTGGCTCTTTTTAAACTGTTCTCATCTCCGGCTCTGGCTCTTTTTAAACTGTTCTCTTCTCCGGCTCTCGCTCTTTTTAAACTGTTCTCCCCTCCGGCTCACGCTCTTTTTAAACTGTTCTCCTCTCCGGCTCTCACTCTTTTTAAACTGTTCTCCTCTCCGGCTCTCGCTCTTTTTAAACTGTTCTCCTCTCCGGCTCTTACACTTTTTAAACTGTTCTCCTATCCGGCTCTCGCTCTTTTTAAAATGTTCTCCTCGCCGGCTCTCGCTCTTTTTAAACTGTTCTCCTCTCCGGCTCTCGCTCTTTTTAAACTGTTCTCCTCTCCGGCTCTCGCTCTTTTTAAACTGTTCTCCTCTCCGGCTCTCGCACTTTTTAAACTGTTCACCTCTCCGGCTCTCGCTCTTTTTAAATTGTTCTCCTCTCCGTCTCTCGCTCTTTTTAAACTGTTGTCCGCTCTGGCTCTCGCTCTTTTTAAACTGTTCTCCTCTCCGGCTCTCGCTCTTTTTAAACTGTTCTCCTCTCCGGCTCTCACTCTTTTTAAACTGTTCTCCTCTCCGGCTCTCGCTCTTTTTAAACTGTCCTCCTCTCCGGCTCTCGCTCTTTTTAAACTGTTCTCCTCGCTGGCTCTCGTTCTTTTTAAACTGTTCTCCTCTCCGTCTCTCGCTCTTTTTAAACTGTTCTCCTCTCCGGCTCTCGCTCTTTTTAAACTGTTCTCCTCTCCGGCTCTCGCTCTTTTTAAACTGTTCTCCTCTCCGGCTCTCGCTCTTTTTAAACTGTTCTCCTCTCCGGCTCTCGCTCTTTTTATACTGTTCTCCTCTACTGCTCTCGCTCTTTTTAAACTGTTCTCCTCTCCGGCTGTCGCTCTTTTTAAACTGTTCTCCTCTCTGGCTCTCGCTCTTTTTAAACTGTTCTCCTCTCCGGCTCTCGCTCTTTTTAAACTGTTCTCCTCTCCGGCTCTCGCTCTTTTTAAACTGTTCTCCTCTCCGGCTCTCGCTCTTTTTATACTGTTCTCCTCTCCGGCTCTGTCTCTTTTTAAACTGTTCTCCTCTCCGGCTCTCGCTCTTTTTAAACTGTTCTCCTCTCCGGCACTCTCTCTTTTTATACTGTTCTCCTCTCCTGCTCTCGCTCTTTTTAAACTGTTCTCCTTTCTGGCTGTCGCTCTTTTTAAACTGTTCTCCTCTCTGGCTCTCGCTCTTTTTAAACTGTTCTCCTCTCCGGCTCTGGCTCTTTTTAAACTGTTCTCTTCTCCGGCTCTCGCTCTTTTTAAACTGTTCTCCTCTCCGGCTCTGGCTCTTTTTAAACTGTTCTCATCTCCGGCTCTCGCTCTTTTTAAACTGTTCTCCTCTCCGGCTCTCGCTCTTTTTAAACTGTTCTCCTCTCCGGCTCTCGCTCTTTTTAAACTGTTCTCCTCTCCGGCTCTTGCTCTTTTTAAACTGTTCTCCTCTCCAGCTCTCGCTCTTTTTAAACTGTTCTCCTCTCCGGCTCTGGCACTTTTTAAACTGTTCTCCTCTCTGACTCTCGCTCTTTTTAAACTGTTCTCCTCTCCAGCTCTCGCTCTTTTTAAACTGCTCTCCTCTCCGGCTCTGGCTCTTTTTAAACTGTTCTCCTCTCCGGCTCTCGCTCTTTTTAAACTGTTCTCCTCTCCAGCTCTCACTCTTTTTAAACTGTTCTCCTCTCCGGCTCTGGCTGTTTTTAAACTGTTCTCCTCTCCGGCTCTGGCTCTTTTTAAACTGTTCTCCTCTCCGGCTCTGGCTCTTTTTAAACTGTTCTCATCTCCGGCTCTGGCTCTTTTTAAACTGTTCTCTTCTCCGGCTCTCGCTCTTTTTAAACTGTTCTCCCCTCCGGCTCACGCTCTTTTTAAACTGTTCTCCTCTCCGGCTCTCACTCTTTTTAAACTGTTCTCCTCTCCGGCTCTCGCTCTTTTTAAACTGTTCTCCTCTCCGGCTCTTACACTTTTTAAACTGTTCTCCTATCCGGCTCTCGCTCTTTTTAAAATGTTCTCCTCGCCGGCTCTCGCTCTTTTTAAACTGTTCTCCTCTCCGGCTCTCGCTCTTTTTAAACTGTTCTCCTCTCCGGCTCTCGCTCTTTTTAAACTGTTCTCCTCTCCGGCTCTCGCACTTTTTAAACTGTTCACCTCTCCGGCTCTCGCTCTTTTTAAATTGTTCTCCTCTCCGTCTCTCGCTCTTTTTAAACTGTTGTCCGCTCTGGCTCTCGCTCTTTTTAAACTGTTCTCCTCTCCGGCTCTCGCTCTTTTTAAACTGTTCTCCTCTCCGGCTCTCACTCTTTTTAAACTGTTCTCCTCTCCGGCTCTCGCTCTTTTTAAACTGTCCTCCTCTCCGGCTCTCGCTCTTTTTAAACTGTTCTCCTCGCTGGCTCTCGTTCTTTTTAAACTGTTCTCCTCTCCGTCTCTCGCTCTTTTTAAACTGTTCTCCTCTCCGGCTCTCGCTCTTTTTAAACTGTTCTCCTCTCCGGCTCTCGCTCTTTTTAAACTGTTCTCCTCTCCGGCTCTCGCTCTTTTTAAACTGTTCTCCTCTCCGGCTCTCGCTCTTTTTAAACTGTTCTCTTCTCCGGCTCTCGCTCTTTTTAAACTGTTCTCCCCTCCGGCTCACGCTCTTTTTAAACTGTTCTCCTCTCCGGCTCTCACTCTTTTTAAACTGTTCTCCTCTCCGGCTCTCGCTCTTTTTAAACTGTTCTCCTCTCCGGCTCTTACACTTTTTAAACTGTTCTCCTATCCGGCTCTCGCTCTTTTTAAAATGTTCTCCTCGCCGGCTCTCGCTCTTTTTAAACTGTTCTCCTCTCCGGCTCTCGCTCTTTTTAAACTGTTCTCCTCTCCGGCTCTCGCTCTTTTTAAACTGTTCTCCTCTCCGGCTCTCGCACTTTTTAAACTGTTCACCTCTCCGGCTCTCGCTCTTTTTAAATTGTTCTCCTCTCCGTCTCTCGCTCTTTTTAAACTGTTGTCCGCTCTGGCTCTCGCTCTTTTTAAACTGTTCTCCTCTCCGGCTCTCGCTCTTTTTAAACTGTTCTCCTCTCCGGCTCTCACTCTTTTTAAACTGTTCTCCTCTCCGGCTCTCGCTCTTTTTAAACTGTCCTCCTCTCCGGCTCTCGCTCTTTTTAAACTGTTCTCCTCGCTGGCTCTCGTTCTTTTTAAACTGTTCTCCTCTCCGTCTCTCGCTCTTTTTAAACTGTTCTCCTCTCCGGCTCTCGCTCTTTTTAAACTGTTCTCCTCTCCGGCTCTCGCTCTTTTTAAACTGTTCTCCTCTCCGGCTCTCGCTCTTTTTAAACTGTTCTCCTCTCCGGCTCTCGCTCTTTTTATACTGTTCTCCTCTACTGCTCTCGCTCTTTTTAAACTGTTCTCCTCTCCGGCTGTCGCTCTTTTTAAACTGTTCTCCTCTCTGGCTCTCGCTCTTTTTAAACTGTTCTCCTCTCCGGCTCTCGCTCTTTTTAAACTGTTCTCCTCTCCGGCTCTCGCTCTTTTTAAACTGTTCTCCTCTCCGGCTCTCGCTCTTTTTATACTGTTCTCCTCTCCGGCTCTGTCTCTTTTTAAACTGTTCTCCTCTCCGGCTCTCGCTCTTTTTAAACTGTTCTCCTCTCCGGCACTCTCTCTTTTTATACTGTTCTCCTCTCCTGCTCTCGCTCTTTTTAAACTGTTCTCCTTTCTGGCTGTCGCTCTTTTTAAACTGTTCTCCTCTCTGGCTCTCGCTCTTTTTAAACTGTTCTCCTCTCCGGCTCTGGCTCTTTTTAAACTGTTCTCTTCTCCGGCTCTCGCTCTTTTTAAACTGTTCTCCTCTCCGGCTCTGGCTCTTTTTAAACTGTTCTCCTCTCCGGCTCTCGCTCTTTTTAAACTGTTCTCCTCTCCGGCTCTCGCTCTTTTTAAACTGTTCTCCTCTCCGGCTCTGGCTCTTTTTAAACTGATCTCCTCTCCGGCTCTCGCTCTTTTTAAACTGTTCTCCTCTCCGGCTCTCGCTCTTTTTATACTGTTCTCCTCTCCGGCTCTGGCTCTTTTTAAACTGTTCACCTCTCCGGCTCTCGCTGTTTTTAAACTGTTCTCCTCTCCGGCTCTCGCTCTTTTTAAACTGTTCTCCTCTCCGGCTCTGGCTCTTTTTAAACTGTTCTCCTCTCCGGCTCTCGCTCTTTTTAAACTGTTCTCCACTCCGGCTCTCGCTCTTTTTAAACTGTTCTCCTCTCCGGCTCTGGCTCTTTTTAAACTGTTCTCCTCTCTGGCTCTCGCTCTTTTTAAACTGTTCTCCTCTCCGGCTCTCACTCTTTTTAAACTGTTCTCCTCTCCGACTCTCGCTCATTTTAAACTGTTCTCCTCTGCGGCTCTCGCTCTTTTTAAACTGTTCTCCTCTCCGGCTCTGGCTCTTTTTAAACTGTTCTCCTCTCCTGCTCTCGCTCTTTTTAAACTGTTCTCCTCTCCGGATCTGGCTCTTTTTAAACTGTTCTCCTCTCCGGCTCTCGCTCTTTTTAAACTGTTCTCCTCTCCGGCTCTCGTTCTTTTTAAACTGTTCTCCTCTCCGGCTTTCGCTCTTTTTAAACTGTTCTCCTCTCCTGCTCTCGCTCTTTTTAAACTGTTCTCCTCTCTGGCTCTCGCTCTTTTTAAACTGTTCTCTTCTCCGGCTCTCGCTCTTTTTAAACTGTTCTCCTCTCCGGCTCTGGCTCTTTTTAAACTGTTCTCCTCTCCGGCTCTCGCTCTTTTTAAACTGTTCTCCTCTCCGGCTTTCGCTCTTTTTAAACTGTTCTCCTCTCCAGCTCTCACTCTTTTTAAACTGTTCTCCTCTCCGGCTCTGGCTGTTTTTAAACTGTTCTCCTCTCCGGCTCTGGCTCTTTTTAAACTGTTCTCCTCTCCGGCTCTGGCTCTTTTTAAACTGTTCTCATCTCCGGCTCTGGCTCTTTTTAAACTGTTCTCTTCTCCAGCTCTCGCTCTTTTTAAACTGTTCTCCCCTCCGGCTCACGCTCTTTTTAAACCGTTCTCCTCTCCGGCTCTCACTCTTTTTAAACTGTTCTCCTCTCCGGCTCTCGCTCTTTTTAAACTGTTCTCCTCTCCGGCTCTTACACTTTTTAAACTGTTCTCCTATCCGGCTCTCGCTCTTTTTAAACTGTTCTCCTCTCCGGCTCTCGCTCTTTTTAAACTGTTCTCCTCTCCGGCTCTCGCTCTTTTTAAACTGTTCTCCTCTCCGGCTCTCGCTCTTTTTAAACTGTTCTCATCTCCGGCTCTCGCACTTTTTAAACTGTTCTCCTCTCCGGCTCTCGCTCTTTTTAAATTGTTCTCCTCTCCGTCTCTCGCTCTTTTTAAACTGTTGTCCGCTCTGGCTCTCGCTCTTTTTAAACTGTTCTCCTCTCCGGCTCTCGCTCTTTTTAAACTGTTCTCCTCTCCGGCTCTCGCTCTTTTTAAACTGTTCTCCTCTCCGGCTCTCGCTCTTTTTAAACTGTTCTCCTCTCCGGCTCTGGCTCTTTTTAAACTGTTCTCCTCTCCGGCTCTCGCTCTTTTTAAACTGTTCTCCTCTCTGGCTCTCGCTATTTTTAAACTGTTCTCCTCTCCGGCTCTCGCTCTTTTTAAACTGTTCTCCTCTCCGGCTCTCGCTCCTTTTAAACTGTTCTCCTCTCCGGCTCTCGCTCTTTTTAAACTGTTCTCCTCTCTGGCTCTCGCTCTTTTTAAACTGTTCTCCTCTCCGGCTCTCGCTCTTTTTAAACTGTTCTCCTCTCTGGATCTCGGTCTTTTTAAACTCTTCTCCTCTCCAGCTCTCGCTCTTTTTAAACTGTTCTTCTCTCCGGCTCTCGCTGTTTTTAAACTGTTCTCCTCTCCGGCTCTCGCTCTTTTTAAACTGTTCTCCTCTCCGGCTCTGGCTCTTTTTAAACTGTTCTCCTCTCCGGCTCTCGCTCTTTTTAAACTGTTCTCCTCTCCGGCTCTCGCTCTTTTTAAACTGTTCTCCTCTCCGGCTCTGGCTCTTTTTAAACTGATCTCCTCTCCGGCTCTCGCTCTTTTTAAACTGTTCTCCTCTCCGGCTCTCGCTCTTTTTATACTGTTCTCCTCTCCGGCTCTGGCTCTTTTTAAACTGTTCTCCTCTCCGGCTCTAGCTGTTTTTAAACTGTTCTCCTCTCCGGCTCTCGCTCTTTTTAAACTGTTCTCCTCTCCGGCTCTGGCTCTTTTTAAACTGTTCTCCTCTCCGGCTCTCGCTCTTTTTAAACTGTTCTCCACTCCGGCTCTCGCTCTTTTTAAACTGTTCTCCTCTCCGGCTCTGGCTCTTTTTAAACTGTTCTCCTCTCTGGCTCTCGCTCTTTTTAAACTGTTCTCCTCTCCGGCTCTCACTCTTTTTAAACTGTTCTCCTCTCCGACTCTCGCTCATTTTAAACTGTTCTCCTCTGCGGCTCTCGCTCTTTTTAAACTGTTCTCCTCTCCGGCTCTGGCTCTTTTTAAACTGTTCTCCTCTCCTGCTCTCGCTCTTTTTAAACTGTTCTCCTCTCCGGATCTGGCTCTTTTTAAACTGTTCTCCTCTCCGGCTCTCGCTCTTTTTAAACTGTTCTCCTCTCCGGCTCTCGTTCTTTTTAAACTGTTCTCCTCTCCGGCTTTCGCTCTTTTTAAACTGTTCTCCTCTCCTGCTCTCGCTCTTTTTAAACTGTTCTCCTCTCCGGCTCTCGCTCTTTTTAAACTGTTCTCTTCTCCGGCTCTCGCTCTTTTTAAACTGTTCTCCTCTCCGGCTCACGCTCTTTTTAAACTGTTCTCCTCTCCGGCTCTCGCTCTTTTTAAACTGTTCTCCTCTCCGTCTCTCGCTCTTTTTAAACTGTTGTCCGCTCTGGCTCTCGCTCTTTTTAAACTGTTCTCCTCTCCGGCTCTCGCTCTTTTTAAACTGTTCTCCTCTCCGGCTCTCGCTCTTTTTAAACTGTTCTCCTCTCCGGCTCTCGCTCTTTTTAAACTGTTCTCCTCTCCGGCTCTGGCTCTTTTTAAACTGTTCTCCTCTCCGGCTCTCGCTCTTTTTAAACTGTTCTCCTCTCCGGCTCTGGCTCTTTTTAAACTGTTCTCATCTCCGGCTCTGGCTCTTTTTAAACTGTTCTCTTCTCCGGCTCTCGCTCTTTTTAAACTGTTCTCCCCTCCGGCTCACGCTCTTTTTAAACTGTTCTCCTCTCCGGCTCTCACTCTTTTTAAACTGTTCTCCTCTCCGGCTCTCGCTCTTTTTAAACTGTTCTCCTCTCCGGCTCTTACACTTTTTAAACTGTTCTCCTATCCGGCTCTCGCTCTTTTTAAAATGTTCTCCTCGCCGGCTCTCGCTCTTTTTAAACTGTTCTCCTCTCCGGCTCTCGCTCTTTTTAAACTGTTCTCCTCTCCGGCTCTCGCTCTTTTTAAACTGTTCTCCTCTCCGGCTCTCGCACTTTTTAAACTGTTCACCTCTCCGGCTCTCGCTCTTTTTAAATTGTTCTCCTCTCCGTCTCTCGCTCTTTTTAAACTGTTGTCCGCTCTGGCTCTCGCTCTTTTTAAACTGTTCTCCTCTCCGGCTCTCGCTCTTTTTAAACTGTTCTCCTCTCCGGCTCTCACTCTTTTTAAACTGTTCTCCTCTCCGGCTCTCGCTCTTTTTAAACTGTCCTCCTCTCCGGCTCTCGCTCTTTTTAAACTGTTCTCCTCGCTGGCTCTCGTTCTTTTTAAACTGTTCTCCTCTCCGTCTCTCGCTCTTTTTAAACTGTTCTCCTCTCCGGCTCTCGCTCTTTTTAAACTGTTCTCCTCTCCGGCTCTCGCTCTTTTTAAACTGTTCTCCTCTCCGGCTCTCGCTCTTTTTAAACTGTTCTCCTCTCCGGCTCTCGCTCTTTTTATACTGTTCTCCTCTACTGCTCTCGCTCTTTTTAAACTGTTCTCCTCTCCGGCTGTCGCTCTTTTTAAACTGTTCTCCTCTCTGGCTCTCGCTCTTTTTAAACTGTTCTCCTCTCCGGCTCTCGCTCTTTTTAAACTGTTCTCCTCTCCGGCTCTCGCTCTTTTTAAACTGTTCTCCTCTCCGGCTCTCGCTCTTTTTATACTGTTCTCCTCTCCGGCTCTGTCTCTTTTTAAACTGTTCTCCTCTCCGGCTCTCGCTCTTTTTAAACTGTTCTCCTCTCCGGCACTCTCTCTTTTTATACTGTTCTCCTCTCCTGCTCTCGCTCTTTTTAAACTGTTCTCCTTTCTGGCTGTCGCTCTTTTTAAACTGTTCTCCTCTCTGGCTCTCGCTCTTTTTAAACTGTTCTCCTCTCCGGCTCTGGCTCTTTTTAAACTGTTCTCTTCTCCGGCTCTCGCTCTTTTTAAACTGTTCTCCTCTCCGGCTCTGGCTCTTTTTAAACTGTTCTCCTCTCCGGCTCTCGCTCTTTTTAAACTGTTCTCCTCTCCGGCTCTCGCTCTTTTTAAACTGTTCTCCTCTCCGGCTCTGGCTCTTTTTAAACTGATCTCCTCTCCGGCTCTCGCTCTTTTTAAACTGTTCTCCTCTCCGGCTCTCGCTCTTTTTATACTGTTCTCCTCTCCGGCTCTGGCTCTTTTTAAACTGTTCTCCTCTCCGGCTCTCGCTGTTTTTAAACTGTTCTCCTCTCCGGCTCTCGCTCTTTTTAAACTGTTCTCCTCTCCGGCTCTGGCTCTTTTTAAACTGTTCTCCTCTCCGGCTCTCGCTCTTTTTAAACTGTTCTCCACTCCGGCTCTCGCTCTTTTTAAACTGTTCTCCTCTCCGGCTCTGGCTCTTTTTAAACTGTTCTCCTCTCTGACTCTCGCTCTTTTTAAACTGTTCTCCTCTCCGGCTCTCACTCTTTTTAAACTGTTCTCCTCTCCGACTCTCGCTCATTTTAAACTGTTCTCCTCTGCGGCTCTCGCTCTTTTTAAACTGTTCTCCTCTCCGGCTCTGGCTCTTTTTAAACTGTTCTCCTCTCCTGCTCTCGCTCTTTTTAAACTGTTCTCCTCTCCGGATCTGGCTCTTTTTAAACTGTTCTCCTCTCCGGCTCTCGCTCTTTTTAAACTGTTCTCCTCTCCGGCTCTCGTTCTTTTTAAACTGTTCTCCTCTCCGGCTTTCGCTCTTTTTAAACTGTTCTCCTCTCCTGCTCTCGCTCTTTTTAAACTGTTCTCCTCTCTGGCTCTCGCTCTTTTTAAACTGTTCTCTTCTCCGGCTCTCGCTCTTTTTAAACTGTTCTCCTCTCCGGCTCTGGCTCTTTTTAAACTGTTCTCCTCTCCGGCTCTCGCTCTTTTTAAACTGTTCTCCTCTCCGGCTTTCGCTCTTTTTAAACTGTTCTCCTCTCCAGCTCTCACTCTTTTTAAACTGTTCTCCTCTCCGGCTCTGGCTGTTTTTAAACTGTTCTCCTCTCCGGCTCTGGCTCTTTTTAAACTGTTCTCCTCTCCGGCTCTGGCTCTTTTTAAACTGTTCTCATCTCCGGCTCTGGCTCTTTTTAAACTGTTCTCTTCTCCGGCTCTCGCTCTTTTTAAACTGTTCTCCCCTCCGGCTCACGCTCTTTTTAAACCGTTCTCCTCTCCGGCTCTCACTCTTTTTAAACTGTTCTCCTCTCCGGCTCTCGCTCTTTTTAAACTGTTCTCCTCTCCGGCTCTTACACTTTTTAAACTGTTCTCCTATCCGGCTCTCGCTCTTTTTAAACTGTTCTCCTCTCCGGCTCTCGCTCTTTTTAAACTGTTCTCCTCTCCGGCTCTCGCTCTTTTTAAACTGTTCTCCTCTCCGGCTCTCGCTCTTTTTAAACTGTTCTCATCTCCGGCTCTCGCACTTTTTAAACTGTTCTCCTCTCCGGCTCTTGCTCTTTTTAAATTGTTCTCCACTCCGTCTCTCGCTCTTTTTAAACTGTTGTCCGCTCTGGCTCTCGCTCTTTTTAAACTGTTCTCCTCTCCGGCTCTCGCTCTTTTTAAACTGTTCTCCTCTCCGGCTCTCGCTCTTTTTAAACTGTTCTCCTCTCCGGCTCTCGCTCTTTTTAAACTGTTCTCCTCTCCGGCTCTGGCTCTTTTTAAACTGTTCTCCTCTCCGGCTCTCGCTCTTTTTAAACTGTTCTCCTCTCTGGCTCTCGCTATTTTTAAACTGTTCTCCTCTCCGGCTCTCGCTCTTTTTAAACTGTTCTCCTCTCCGGCTCTCGCTCCTTTTAAACTGTTCTCCTCTCCGGCTCTCGCTCTTTTTAAACTGTTCTCCTCTCTGGCTCTCGCTCTTTTTAAACTGTTCTCCTCTCCGGCTCTCGCTCTTTTTAAACTGTTCTCCTCTCTGGATCTCGGTCTTTTTAAACTCTTCTCCTCTCCAGCTCTCGCTCTTTTTAAACTGTTCTTCTCTCCGGCTCTCGCTGTTTTTAAACTGTTCTCCTCTCCGGCTCTCGCTCTTTTTAAACTGTTCTCCTCTCCGGCTCTGGCTCTTTTTAAACTGTTCTCCTCTCCGGCTCTCGCTCTTTTTAAACTGTTCTCCTCTCCGGCTCTGGCTCTTTTTAAACTGTTCTCCTCTCCGGCTCTGGCTCTTTTTAAACTGATCTCCTCTCCGGCTCTCGCTCTTTTTAAACTGTTCTCCTCTCCGGCTCTCGCTCTTTTTATACTGTTCTCCTCTCCGGCTCTGGCTCTTTTTAAACTGTTCTCCTCTCCGGCTCTAGCTGTTTTTAAACTGTTCTCCTCTCCGGCTCTCGCTCTTTTTAAACTGTTCTCCTCTCCGGCTCTGGCTCTTTTTAAACTGTTCTCCTCTCCGGCTCTCGCTCTTTTTAAACTGTTCTCCACTCCGGCTCTCGCTCTTTTTAAACTGTTCTCCTCTCCGGCTCTGGCTCTTTTTAAACTGTTCTCCTCTCTGGCTCTCGCTCTTTTTAAACTGTTCTCCTCTCCGGCTCTCACTCTTTTTAAACTGTTCTCCTCTCCGACTCTCGCTCATTTTAAACTGTTCTCCTCTGCGGCTCTCGCTCTTTTTAAACTGTTCTCCTCTCCGGCTCTGGCTCTTTTTAAACTGTTCTCCTCTCCTGCTCTCGCTCTTTTTAAACTGTTCTCCTCTCCGGATCTGGCTCTTTTTAAACTGTTCTCCTCTCCGGCTCTCGCTCTTTTTAAACTGTTCTCCTCTCCGGCTCTCGTTCTTTTTAAACTGTTCTCCTCTCCGGCTCTCGCTCTTTTTATACTGTTCTCCTCTCCGGCTCTGTCTCTTTTTAAACTGTTCTCCTCTCCGGCTCTCGCTCTTTTTAAACTGTTCTCCTCTCCGGCACTCTCTCTTTTTATACTGTTCTCCTCTCCTGCTCTCGCTCTTTTTAAACTGTTCTCCTTTCTGGCTGTCGCTCTTTTTAAACTGTTCTCCTCTCTGGCTCTCGCTCTTTTTAAACTGTTCTCCTCTCCGGCTCTGGCTCTTTTTAAACTGTTCTCTTCTCCGGCTCTCGCTCTTTTTAAACTGTTCTCCTCTCCGGCTCTGGCTCTTTTTAAACTGTTCTCCTCTCCGGCTCTCGCTCTTTTTAAACTGTTCTCCTCTCCGGCTCTCGCTCTTTTTAAACTGTTCTCCTCTCCGGCTCTGGCTCTTTTTAAACTGATCTCCTCTCCGGCTCTCGCTCTTTTTAAACTGTTCTCCTCTCCGGCTCTCGCTCTTTTTATACTGTTCTCCTCTCCGGCTCTGGCTCTTTTTAAACTGTTCTCCTCTCCGGCTCTCGCTGTTTTTAAACTGTTCTCCTCTCCGGCTCTCGCTCTTTTTAAACTGTTCTCCTCTCCGGCTCTGGCTCTTTTTAAACTGTTCTCCTCTCCGGCTCTCGCTCTTTTTAAACTGTTCTCCACTCCGGCTCTCGCTCTTTTTAAACTGTTCTCCTCTCCGGCTCTGGCTCTTTTTAAACTGTTCTCCTCTCTGGCTCTCGCTCTTTTTAAACTGTTCTCCTCTCCGGCTCTCACTCTTTTTAAACTGTTCTCCTCTCCGACTCTCGCTCATTTTAAACTGTTCTCCTCTGCGGCTCTCGCTCTTTTTAAACTGTTCTCCTCTCCGGCTCTGGCTCTTTTTAAACTGTTCTCCTCTCCTGCTCTCGCTCTTTTTAAACTGTTCTCCTCTCCGGATCTGGCTCTTTTTAAACTGTTCTCCTCTCCGGCTCTCGCTCTTTTTAAACTGTTCTCCTCTCCGGCTCTCGTTCTTTTTAAACTGTTCTCCTCTCCGGCTTTCGCTCTTTTTAAACTGTTCTCCTCTCCTGCTCTCGCTCTTTTTAAACTGTTCTCCTCTCTGGCTCTCGCTCTTTTTAAACTGTTCTCTTCTCCGGCTCTCGCTCTTTTTAAACTGTTCTCCTCTCCGGCTCTGGCTCTTTTTAAACTGTTCTCCTCTCCGGCTCTCGCTCTTTTTAAACTGTTCTCCTCTCCGGCTTTCGCTCTTTTTAAACTGTTCTCCTCTCCAGCTCTCACTCTTTTTAAACTGTTCTCCTCTCCGGCTCTGGCTGTTTTTAAACTGTTCTCCTCTCCGGCTCTGGCTCTTTTTAAACTGTTCTCCTCTCCGGCTCTGGCTCTTTTTAAACTGTTCTCATCTCCGGCTCTGGCTCTTTTTAAACTGTTCTCTTCTCCGGCTCTCGCTCTTTTTAAACTGTTCTCCCCTCCGGCTCACGCTCTTTTTAAACCGTTCTCCTCTCCGGCTCTCACTCTTTTTAAACTGTTCTCCTCTCCGGCTCTCGCTCTTTTTAAACTGTTCTCCTCTCCGGCTCTTACACTTTTTAAACTGTTCTCCTATCCGGCTCTCGCTCTTTTTAAACTGTTCTCCTCTCCGGCTCTCGCTCTTTTTAAACTGTTCTCCTCTCCGGCTCTCGCTCTTTTTAAACTGTTCTCCTCTCCGGCTCTCGCTCTTTTTAAATTGTTCTCCTCTCCGTCTCTCGCTCTTTTTAAACTGTTGTCCGCTCTGGCTCTCGCTCTTTTTAAACTGTTCTCCTCTCCGGCTCTCGCTCTTTTTAAACTGTTCTCCTCTCCGGCTCTCGCTCTTTTTAAACTGTTCTCCTCTCCGGCTCTCGCTCTTTTTAAACTGTTCTCCTCTCCGGCTCTGGCTCTTTTTAAACTGTTCTCCTCTCCGGCTCTCGCTCTTTTTAAACTGTTCTCCTCTCTGGCTCTCGCTATTTTTAAACTGTTCTCCTCTCCGGCTCTCGCTCTTTTTAAACTGTTCTCCTCTCCGGCTCTCGCTCCTTTTAAACTGTTCTCCTCTCCGGCTCTCGCTCTTTTTAAACTGTTCTCCTCTCTGGCTCTCGCTCTTTTTAAACTGTTCTCCTCTCCGGCTCTCGCTCTTTTTAAACTGTTCTCCTCTCTGGATCTCGGTCTTTTTAAACTCTTCTCCTCTCCAGCTCTCGCTCTTTTTAAACTGTTCTTCTCTCCGGCTCTCGCTGTTTTTAAACTGTTCTCCTCTCCGGCTCTCGCTCTTTTTAAACTGTTCTCCTCTCCGGCTCTGGCTCTTTTTAAACTGTTCTCCACTCCGGCTCTCGCTCTTTTTAAACTGTTCTCCTCTCCGGCTCTCGCTCTTTTTAAACTGTTCTCCTCTCCGGCTCTGGCTCTTTTTAAACTGATCTCCTCTCCGGCTCTCGCTCTTTTTAAACTGTTCTCCTCTCCGGCTCTCGCTCTTTTTATACTGTTCTCCTCTCCGGCTCTGGCTCTTTTTAAACTGTTCTCCTCTCCGGCTCTAGCTGTTTTTAAACTGTTCTCCTCTCCGGCTCTCGCTCTTTTTAAACTGTTCTCCTCTCCGGCTCTGGCTCTTTTTAAACTGTTCTCCTCTCCGGCTCTCGCTCTTTTTAAACTGTTCTCCACTCCGGCTCTCGCTCTTTTTAAACTGTTCTCCTCTCCGGCTCTGGCTCTTTTTAAACTGTTCTCCTCTCTGGCTCTCGCTCTTTTTAAACTGTTCTCCTCTCCGGCTCTCACTCTTTTTAAACTGTTCTCCTCTCCGACTCTCGCTCATTTTAAACTGTTCTCCTCTGCGGCTCTCGCTCTTTTTAAACTGTTCTCCTCTCCGGCTCTGGCTCTTTTTAAACTGTTCTCCTCTCCTGCTCTCGCTCTTTTTAAACTGTTCTCCTCTCCGGATCTGGCTCTTTTTAAACTGTTCTCCTCTCCGGCTCTCGCTCTTTTTAAACTGTTCTCCTCTCCGGCTCTCGTTCTTTTTAAACTGTTCTCCTCTCCGGCTTTCGCTCTTTTTAAACTGTTCTCCTCTCCTGCTCTCGCTCTTTTTAAACTGTTCTCCTCTCCGGCTCTCGCTCTTTTTAAACTGTTCTCTTCTCCGGCTCTCGCTCTTTTTAAACTGTTCTCCTCTCCGGCTCACGCTCTTTTTAAACTGTTCTCCTCTCCGGCTCTCGCTCTTTTTAAACTGTTCTCCTCTCCGTCTCTCGCTCTTTTTAAACTGTTGTCCGCTCTGGCTCTCGCTCTTTTTAAACTGTTCTCCTCTCCGGCTCTCGCTCTTTTTAAACTGTTCTCCTCTCCGGCTCTCGCTCTTTTTAAACTGTTCTCCTCTCCGGCTCTCGCTCTTTTTAAACTGTTCTCCTCTCCGGCTCTGGCTCTTTTTAAACTGTTCTCCTCTCCGGCTCTCGCTCTTTTTAAACTGTTCTCCTCTCTGGCTCTCGCTATTTTTAAACTGTTCTCCTCTCCGGCTCTCGCTCTTTTTAAACTGTTCTCCTCTCCGGCTCTCGCTCCTTTTAAACTGTTCTCCTCTCCGGCTCTCGCTCTTTTTAAACTGTTCTCCTCTCCGGCTCTCGCTCTTTTTAAACTGTTCTCCTCTCCGGCTCTCGCTCTTTTTAAACTGTTCTCCTCTCTGGATCTCGGTCTTTTTAAACTCTTCTCCTCTCCAGCTCTCGCTCTTTTTAAACTGTTCTTCTCTCCGGCTCTCGCTGTTTTTAAACTGTTCTCCTCTCCGGCTCTCGCTCTTTTTAAACTGTTCTCCTCTCCGGCTCTGGCTCTTTTTAAACTGTTCTCCTCTCCGGCTCTCGCTCTTTTTAAACTGTTCTCCTCTCCGGCTCTCGCTCTTTTTAAACTGTTCTCCTCTCCGGCTCTGGCTCTTTTTAAACTGATCTCCTCTCCGGCTCTCGCTCTTTTTAAACTGTTCTCCTCTCCGGCTCTCGCTCTTTTTATACTGTTCTCCTCTCCGGCTCTGGCTCTTTTTAAACTGTTCTCCTCTCCGGCTCTAGCTGTTTTTAAACTGTTCTCCTCTCCGGCTCTCGCTCTTTTTAAACTGTTCTCCTCTCCGGCTCTGGCTCTTTTTAAACTGTTCTCCTCTCCGGCTCTCGCTCTTTTTAAACTGTTCTCCACTCCGGCTCTCGCTCTTTTTAAACTGTTCTCCTCTCCGGCTCTGGCTCTTTTTAAACTGTTCTCCTCTCTGGCTCTCGCTCTTTTTAAACTGTTCTCCTCTCCGGCTCTCACTCTTTTTAAACTGTTCTCCTCTCCGACTCTCGCTCATTTTAAACTGTTCTCCTCTGCGGCTCTCGCTCTTTTTAAACTGTTCTCCTCTCCGGCTCTGGCTCTTTTTAAACTGTTCTCCTCTCCTGCTCTCGCTCTTTTTAAACTGTTCTCCTCTCCGGATCTGGCTCTTTTTAAACTGTTCTACTCTCCGGCTCTCGCTCTTTTTAAACTGTTCTCCTCTCCGGCTCTCGTTCTTTTTAAACTGTTCTCCTCTCCGGCTTTCGCTCTTTTTAAACTGTTCTCCTCTCCTGCTCTCGCTCTTTTTAAACTGTTCTCCTCTCCGGCTCTCGCTCTTTTTAAACTGTTCTCTTCTCCGGCTCTCGCTCTTTTTAAACTGTTCTCCTCTCCGGCTCACGCTCTTTTTAAACTGTTCTCCTCTCCGGCTCTCGCTCTTTTTAAACTGTTCTCCTCTCTGGCTCTCGCTATTTTTAAACTGTTCTCCTCTCCGGCTCTCGCTCTTTTTAAACTGTTCTCCTCTCCGGCTCTCGCTCTTTTTAAACTGTTCTCCTCTCCGGCTCTCGCTCTTTTTAAACTGTTCTCCTCTCTGGCTCTCGCTCTTTTTAAACTGTTCTCCTCTCCGGCTCTCGCTCTTTTTAAACTGTTCTCCTCTCTGGATCTCGGTCTTTTTAAACTGTTCTCCTCTCCGGCTCTCGCTCTTTTTAAACTGTTCTTCTCTCCGGCTCTCGCTGTTTTTAAACTGTTCTCCTCTCCGGCTCTCGCTCTTTTTAAACTGTTCTCCTCTCCGGCTCTGTCTCTTTTTAAACTGTTCTCCTCTCTGGCTCTCGCTCTTTTTAAACTGTTCTCCTCTCCGGCTCTCACTCTTTTTAAACTGTTCTCCTCTCCGGCTCTCGCTCATTTTAAACTGTTCTCCTCTGCGGCTCTCGCTCTTTTTAAACTGTTCTCCTCTCCGGCTCTGGCTCTTTTTAAACTGTTCTCCTCTCCTGCTCTCGCTCTTTTTAAACTGTTCTCCTCTCCGGATCTGTCTCTTTTTAAACTGTTCTCCTCTCCGGCTCTCGCTCTTTTTAAACTGTTCTCCTCTCCGGCTCTCGTTCTTTTTAAACTGTTCTCCTCTCCGGCTTTCGCTCTTTTTAAACTGTTCTCCTCTCCGGCTCTCGCTCTTTTTAAACTGTTCTCCTCTCCGGCTCTCGCTCTTTTTAAACTGTTCTCCTCTCCGGCTCTCGCTCTTTTTAAACTGTTCTCCTCTCCGGCTCTGGCTCTTTTTAAACTGTTCTCCTCTCCGGCTCTCGCTCTTTTTAAACTGTTCTCCTCTCTGGCTCTCGCTATTTTTAAACTGTTCTCCTCTCCGGCTCTCGCTCTTTTTAAACTGTTCTCCTCTCCGGCTCTCGCTCCTTTTAAACTGTTCTCCTCTCCGGCTCTCGCTCTTTTTAAACTGTTCTCCTCTCTGGCTCTCGCTCTTTTTAAACTGTTCTCCTCTCCGGCTCTCGCTCTTTTTAAACTGTTCTCCTCTCTGGATCTCGGTCTTTTTAAACTCTTCTCCTCTCCAGCTCTCGCTCTTTTTAAACTGTTTTTCTCTCCGGCTCTCGCTGTTTTTAAACTGTTCTCCTCTCCGGCTCTCGCTCTTTTTAAACTGTTCTCCTCTCCGGCTCTGGCTCTTTTTAAACTGTTCTCCTCTCCAGCTTTCGCTCTTTTTAAACTGTTCTCCTCTCCGGCTCAAGCTCTTTTTAACCTGTTCTCCTCTCCGGCTCTCGCTCTTTTTAAACTGTTCTCCTCTCCAGCTCTCGCTCTTTTTAAACTGTTCTCCTCTCCGGCTCTCGCTCTTTTTAAACTGTTCTCCTCTCCGGCCCTCGCTCTTTTTAAACTGTTCTCCTCTCCGGCTCTGGCTCTTTTTAAACTGTTCTCCTCTCTGGCTCTCGCTCTTTTTAAACTGTTCTCCTCTCCGGCTCTCACTCTTTTTAAACTGTTCTCCTCTCCGACTCTCGCTCATTTTAAACTGTTCTCCTCTGCGGCTCTCGCTCTTTTTAAACTGTTCTCCTCTCCGGCTCTGGCTCTTTTTAAACTGTTCTCCTCTCCTGCTCTCGCTCTTTTTAAACTGTTCTCCTCTCCGGATCTGGCTCTTTTTAAACTGTTCTCCTCTCCGGCTCTCGCTCTTTTTAAACTGTTCTCCTCTCCGGCTCTCGTTCTTTTTAAACTGTTCTCCTCTCCGGCTTTCGCTCTTTTTAAACTGTTCTCCTCTCCTGCTCTCGCTCTTTTTAAACTGTTCTCCTCTCCGGCTCTCGCTCTTTTTAAACTGTTCTCTTCTCCGGCTCTCGCTCTTTTTAAACTGTTCTCCTCTCCGGCTCACGCTCTTTTTAAACTGTTCTCCTCTCCGGCTCTCGCTCTTTTTAAACTGTTCTCCTCTCCGTCTCTCGCTCTTTTTAAACTGTTGTCCGCTCTGGCTCTCGCTCTTTTTAAACTGTTCTCCTCTCCGGCTCTCGCTCTTTTTAAACTGTTCTCCTCTCCGGCTCTCGCTCTTTTTAAACTGTTCTCCTCTCCGGCTCTCGCTCTTTTTAAACTGTTCTCCTCTCCGGCTCTGGCTCTTTTTAAACTGTTCTCCTCTCCGGCTCTCGCTCTTTTTAAACTGTTCTCCTCTCTGGCTCTCGCTATTTTTAAACTGTTCTCCTCTCCGGCTCTCGCTCTTTTTAAACTGTTCTCCTCTCCGGCTCTCGCTCCTTTTAAACTGTTCTCCTCTCCGGCTCTCGCTCTTTTTAAACTGTTCTCCTCTCCGGCTCTCGCTCTTTTTAAACTGTTCTCCTCTCCGGCTCTCGCTCTTTTTAAACTGTTCTCCTCTCTGGATCTCGGTCTTTTTAAACTCTTCTCCTCTCCAGCTCTCGCTCTTTTTAAACTGTTCTTCTCTCCGGCTCTCGCTGTTTTTAAACTGTTCTCCTCTCCGGCTCTCGCTCTTTTTAAACTGTTCTCCTCTCCGGCTCTGGCTCTTTTTAAACTGTTCTCCTCTCCGGCTCTCGCTCTTTTTAAACTGTTCTCCTCTCCGGCTCTCGCTCTTTTTAAACTGTTCTCCTCTCCGGCTCTGGCTCTTTTTAAACTGATCTCCTCTCCGGCTCTCGCTCTTTTTAAACTGTTCTCCTCTCCGGCTCTCGCTCTTTTTATACTGTTCTCCTCTCCGGCTCTGGCTCTTTTTAAACTGTTCTCCTCTCCGGCTCTAGCTGTTTTTAAACTGTTCTCCTCTCCGGCTCTCGCTCTTTTTAAACTGTTCTCCTCTCCGGCTCTGGCTCTTTTTAAACTGTTCTCCTCTCCGGCTCTCGCTCTTTTTAAACTGTTCTCCACTCCGGCTCTCGCTCTTTTTAAACTGTTCTCCTCTCCGGCTCTGGCTCTTTTTAAACTGTTCTCCTCTCTGGCTCTCGCTCTTTTTAAACTGTTCTCCTCTCCGGCTCTCACTCTTTTTAAACTGTTCTCCTCTCCGACTCTCGCTCATTTTAAACTGTTCTCCTCTGCGGCTCTCGCTCTTTTTAAACTGTTCTCCTCTCCGGCTCTGGCTCTTTTTAAACTGTTCTCCTCTCCTGCTCTCGCTCTTTTTAAACTGTTCTCCTCTCCGGATCTGGCTCTTTTTAAACTGTTCTCCTCTCCGGCTCTCGCTCTTTTTAAACTGTTCTCCTCTCCGGCTCTCGTTCTTTTTAAACTGTTCTCCTCTCCGGCTTTCGCTCTTTTTAAACTGTTCTCCTCTCCTGCTCTCGCTCTTTTTAAACTGTTCTCCTCTCCGGCTCTCGCTCTTTTTAAACTGTTCTCTTCTCCGCCTCTCGCTCTTTTTAAACTGTTCTCCTCTCCGGCTCACGCTCTTTTTAAACTGTTCTCCTCTCCGGCTCTCGCTCTTTTTAAACTGTTCTCCTCTCTGGCTCTCGCTATTTTTAAACTGTTCTCCTCTCCGGCTCTCGCTCTTTTTAAACTGTTCTCCTCTCCGGCTCTCGCTCTTTTTAAACTGTTCTCCTCTCCGGCTCTCGCTCTTTTTAAACTGTTCTCCTCTCTGGCTCTCGCTCTTTTTAAACTGTTCTCCTCTCCGGCTCTCGCTCTTTTTAAACTGTTCTCCTCTCTGGATCTCGGTCTTTTTAAACTGTTCTCCTCTCCGGCTCTCGCTCTTTTTAAACTGTTCTTCTCTCCGGCTCTCGCTGTTTTTAAACTGTTCTCCTCTCCGGCTCTCGCTCTTTTTAAACTGTTCTCCTCTCCGGCTCTGTCTCTTTTTAAACTGTTCTCCTCTCTGGCTCTCGCTCTTTTTAAACTGTTCTCCTCTCCGGCTCTCACTCTTTTTAAACTGTTCTCCTCTCCGGCTCTCGCTCATTTTAAACTGTTCTCCTCTGCGGCTCTCGCTCTTTTTAAACTGTTCTCCTCTCCGGCTCTGGCTCTTTTTAAACTGTTCTCCTCTCCTGCTCTCGCTCTTTTTAAACTGTTCTCCTCTCCGGATCTGTCTCTTTTTAAACTGTTCTCCTCTCCGGCTCTCGCTCTTTTTAAACTGTTCTCCTCTCCGGCTCTCGTTCTTTTTAAACTGTTCTCCTCTCCGGCTTTCGCTCTTTTTAAACTGTTCTCCTCTCCGGCTCTCGCTCTTTTTAAACTGTTCTCCTCTCCGGCTCTCGCTCTTTTTAAACTGTTCTCCTCTCCGGCTCTCGCTCTTTTTAAACTGTTCTCCTCTCCGGCTCTGGCTCTTTTTAAACTGTTCTCCTCTCCGGCTCTCGCTCTTTTTAAACTGTTCTCCTCTCTGGCTCTCGCTATTTTTAAACTGTTCTCCTCTCCGGCTCTCGCTCTTTTTAAACTGTTCTCCTCTCCGGCTCTCGCTCCTTTTAAACTGTTCTCCTCTCCGGCTCTCGCTCTTTTTAAACTGTTCTCCTCTCTGGCTCTCGCTCTTTTTAAACTGTTCTCCTCTCCGGCTCTCGCTCTTTTTAAACTGTTCTCCTCTCTGGATCTCGGTCTTTTTAAACTCTTCTCCTCTCCAGCTCTCGCTCTTTTTAAACTGTTTTTCTCTCCGGCTCTCGCTGTTTTTAAACTGTTCTCCTCTCCGGCTCTCGCTCTTTTTAAACTGTTCTCCTCTCCGGCTCTGGCTCTTTTTAAACTGTTCTCCTCTCCAGCTTTCGCTCTTTTTAAACTGTTCTCCTCTCCGGCTCAAGCTCTTTTTAACCTGTTCTCCTCTCCGGCTCTCGCTCTTTTTAAACTGTTCTCCTCTCCAGCTCTCGCTCTTTTTAAACTGTTCTCCTCTCCGGCTCTCGCTCTTTTTAAACTGTTCTCCTCTCCGGCCCTCGCTCTTTTTAAACTGTTCTCCTCTCCGGCTCTCACTCTTTTTAAACTGTTCTCCTCTCCGGCTCTCGCTCTTTTTAAACTGTTCCCCTCTCCGGCTCTGGCTCTTTTTAAACTGTTCTCCTCTCCGGCTCTCGCTCTTTTTAAACTGTTCTCCTCTCCGGCTCTCGCTCTTTTTAAACTGTTCTCCTCTCCGGCTCTCGCTCTTTTTAAACTGTTCTCCTCTCCGGCTCTGGCTCTTTTTAAACTGTTCTCCTCTCCGGCTCTCGCTCTTTTTAAACTGTTCTCCTCTCCGGCTCTCGCTCTTTTTAAACTGTTCTCCTCTCTGGATCTCGGTCTTTTTAAACTGTTCTCCTCTCCGGCTCTCGCTCTTTATAAACTGTTCTCCTCTCCGGCTCTCGCTGTTTTTAAACTGTTCTCCTCTCCGGCTCTCGCTCTTTTTAAACTGTTCTCCTCTCCAGCTCTCGCTCTTTTTAAACTGTTCTCCTCTCCGGCTCTCGCTCTTTTTAAACTGTTCTCATCTCCGGCTCTCGCTCTTTTTAAACTGTTCTCCTCTCCGGCTCTGGCTCTTTTTAAACTGTTCTCCTCTCCGGCTGTCGCTCTTTTTAAACTGTTCTCCTCTCCGGCTCTCGCTCTTTTTAAACTGTTCTCCTCTCTGGATCTCGGTCTTTTTAAACTGTTCTCCTCTCCGGCTCTCGCTCTTTTTAAACGGTTCTCCTCTCCGGCTCTCGCTGTTTTTAAACTGTTCTCCTCTCCGGCTCTCGCTCTTTTTAAACTGTTCTCCTCTCCGGCTCTCACTCTTTTTAAACTGTTCTCCTCTCCGGCTCTCGCTCTTTTTAAACTGTTCCCCTCTCTGGCTCTGGCTCTTTTTAAACTGTTCTCCTCTCCGGCTCTCGCTCTTTTTAAACTGTTCTCCTCTCCGGCTCTCGCTCTTTTTAAACTGTTCTCCTCTCCGGCTCTCGCTCTTTTTAAACTGTTCTCCTCTCCGGCTCTCGCTCTTTTTAAACTGTTCTCCTCTCTGGCTCTCGCTCTTTTTAAACTGTTCTCCTCTCCGGCTCTCGCTCTTTTTAAACTGTTCTCCTCTCCGGCTCTGGCTCTTTTTAAACTGTTCTCCACTCCGGCTCTCGCTCTTTTTAAACTGTTCTCCTCTCCGGCTCTCGCTCTTTTTAAACTGTTCTCCTCTCCGGCTCTGGCTCTTTTTAAACTGTTCTCCTCTCCGGCTCTCGCTCTTTTTAAACTGTTCTCCTCTCCGGCTCTCGCTCTTTTTAAACTGTTCTCCTCTCCGGCTCTCGCTCTTTTTAAACTGTACTCCTCTCCGGCTCTGGCTCTTTTTAAACTATTCTCCTCTCCAGCTCTCGCTCTTTTTAAACTGTTCTCCTCTCCGGCTCTCGCTCTTTTTAAACTGTTCTCCTCTCCGGCACTGGCTCTTTTTAAACTGTTCTCCTCTCCGGCTCTCGCTCTTTTTAAACTGTTCTCCTCTCCGGCTCTCGCTCTTTTTAAACTGTTCTCCTCTCCGGCTCTCGCTCTTTTTAAACTGTTCTCCTCTCCGGCTCTCGCTCTTTTTAAACTGTTCTCCTCTCCGGCACTCGCTCTTTTTAAACTGTTCTCCTTTCCGGCTCTGGCTCTTTTTAAACTGTTCTCCTTTCCGGCTCTCGCTCTTTTTAAACTGTTCTCCTCTCTGGCTCTCGCTCTTTTTAAACTGTTCTCCTCTCCGGCTCTCGCTCTTTTTAAACTGTTCTCCTCTCCGGCTCTCGCTCTTTTTAAACTGTTCTCCTCTCCGGCTCTCGCTCTTTTTAAACAGTTCTCCTCTCTGGCTCTCGCTCTTTTTAAACTGTTCTCCTCTCCGGCTCTCGCTCTTTTTAAACTGTTCTCCTCTCTGGCTCTCGCTCTTTTTAAACTGTTCTCCACTCCAGCTCTCGCTCTTTTTAAACTGTTCTCCTCTCCGGCTCTCGCTCTTTTTAAACTGTTCTCCTCTCCGGCTCTCGCTCTTTTTAAACTGTTCTCCTCTCCGGCTACAGCTTTTTTAACCTGTTCTCCTCTCCGGCTCTCGCTCTTTTTAAACTGTTCTCCTCTCCGGCTCTCGCTCTTTTTAAACTGTGCTCCTCTCCGGCTCTCGCTCTTTTTAAACTGTTCTCCTCTCCGGCTCTCGCTCTTTTTAAACTGTTCTCCTCTCCGGCTCTCGCTCTTTTTAAACTGTTCTCCTCTCTGGCTCTCGCTCTTTTTAAATTGTTCCCCTCTCCGGCTCTGGCTCTTTTTAAACTGTTCTCCTCTACTGCTCTCGCTCTTTTTAAACTGTTCTCCTCTCCAGCTCTCGGTCTTTTTAAACTGTTCTCCTCTCCGGCTCTCGCACTTTTTAAACTGTTCTCCTCTCCGGCTCTCGGTCTTTTTAAACTGTTCTCCTCTCCGGCTCTCGCCCTTTTTAAACTGTTCTCCTCTCCGGCTCTCACTCTTTTTAAACTGTTCCCCTCTCCGGCTCTCGCTCTTTTTAAACTGTTCTCCTCTCCGGCTCTCGCTGTTTTTAAACTGTTCTCCTCTCCGGCTCTCGCTCTTTTTAAACTGTTCTCCTCTCCGGCTCTGGCTCTTTTTAAACTGTTCTCCTCTCCAGCTTTCGCTCTTTTTAAACCGTTCTCCTCTCTGGCTCTCGCTCTTTTTAAACTGTTCTCCTCTCCGGCTCAAGCTCTTTTTAAACTGTTCTCCTCTCCGGCTCTCGCTCTTTTTAAACTGTTCTCCTCTCCAGCTCTCGCTCTTTTTAAACTGTTCTCCTCTCCGGCTCTCGCTCTTTTTAAACTGTTCTCCTCTCCGGCCCTCGCTCTTTTTAAACTGTTCTCCTCTCCGGCTCTCACTCTTTTTAAACTGTTCTCCTCTCCGGCTCTCGCTCTTTTTAAACTGTTCCCCTCTCCGGCTCTGGCTCTTTTTAAACTGTTCTCCTCTCCGGCTCTCGCTCTTTTTAAACTGTTCTCCTCTCCGGCTCTCGCTCTTTTTAAACTGTTCTCCTCTCCGGCTCTCGCTCTTTTTAAACTGTTCTCCTCTCCGGCTCTCGCTCTTTTTAAACTGTTCTCCTCTCTGGCTCTCGCTCTTTTTAAACTGTTCTCACCTCCGGCTCTCGCTCTTTTTAAACTGTTCTCCTCTCCGGCTCTCGCTCTTTTTAAACTGTTCTCCTCTCCGGCTCTGGCTCTTTTTAAACTGTTCTCCTCTCCGGCTCTCGCTCTTTTTAAACTGTTCTCCTCTCCGGCTCTCGCTCTTTTTAAACTGTTCTCCTCTCCGGCTCTCGCTCTTTTTAAACTGTTCTCCTCTCCGGCTCTCGCTCTTTTTAAACTGTTCTCCTCTCCGGCTTTCGCTCTTTTTAAACTGTTCTCCTCTCCGGCTCTCGCTCTTTTTAAACTGTTCTCCTCTCCGGCTCTCGCTCTTTTAAACTGTTCTCCTCTCCGGCTCTTGCTCTTTTTAAACTGTTCTCCTCTCCGGCTCTCGCTCTTTTTAATTTGTTCTCCTCTCCGGCTCTCGCTGTTTTTAACCTGTTCTCCTCTCCGGCTCTCGCTCTTTTTAAACTGTTCTCCTCTCCGGCTCTCGGTCTTTTTAAACTGTTCTCCTCTCCGGCTCTCGCCCTTTTTAAACTGTTCTCCTCTCCGGCTCTCACTCTTTTTAAACTGTTCCCCTCTCCGGCTCTCGCTCTTTTTAAACTGTTCTCCTCTCCGGCTCTCGCAGTTTTTAAACTGTTCTCCTCTCCGGCTCTCGCTCTTTTTAAACTGTTCTCCTCTCCGGCTCTGGCTCTTTTTAAACTGTTCTCCTCTCCAGCTTTCGCTCTTTTTAAACCGTTCTCCTCTCTGGCTGTCGCTCTTTTTAAACTGTTCTCCTCTCCGGCTCAAGCTCTTTTTAAACTGTTCTCCTCTCCGGCTCTCGCTCTTTTTAAACTGTTCTCCTCTCCAGCTCTCGCTCTTTTTAAACTGTTCTCCTCTCCGGCTCTCGCTCTTTTTAAACTGTTCTCCTCTCCGGCCCTCGCTCTTTTTAAACTGTTCTCCTCTCCGGCTCTCACTCTTTTTAAACTGTTCTCCTCTCCGGCTCTCGCTCTTTTTAAACTGTTCCCCTCTCCGGCTCTGGCTCTTTTTAAACTGTTCTCCTCTCCGGCTCTCGCTCTTTTTAAACTGTTCTCCTCTCCGGCTCTCGCTCTTTTTAAACTGTTCTCCTCTCCGGCTCTCGCTCTTTTTAAACTGTTCTCCTCTCCGGCTCTCGCTCTTTTTAAACTGTTCTCCACTCCGGCTCTCGCTCTTTTTAAACTGTTCTCCTCTCCGGCTCTCGCTCTTTTTAAACTGTTCTCCTCTCCGGCTCTGGCTCTTTTTAAACTGTTCTCCTCTCCAGCTTTCGCTCTTTTTAAACCGTTCTCCTCTCTGGCTCTCGCTCTTTTTAAACTGTTCTCCTCTCCGGCTCAAGCTCTTTTTAAACTGTTCTCCTCTCCGGCTCTCGCTCTTTTTAAACTGTTCTCCTCTCCAGCTCTCGCTCTTTTTAAACTGTTCTCCTCTCCGGCTCTCGCTCTTTTTAAACTGTTCTCCTCTCCGGCCCTCGCTCTTTTTAAACTGTTCTCCTCTCCGGCTCTCACTCTTTTTAAACTGTTCTCCTCTCCGGCTCTCGCTCTTTTTAAACTGTTCCCCTCTCCGGCTCTGGCTCTTTTTAAACTGTTCTCCTCTCCGGCTCTCGCTCTTTTTAAACTGTTCTCCGCTCCGGCTCTCGCTCTTTTTAAACTGTTCTCCTCTCCGGCTCTCGCTCTTTTTAAACTGTTCTCCTCTCCGGCTCTCGCTCTTTTTAAACTGTTCTCCTCTCCGGCTCTCGCTCTTTTTAAACTGTTCTCCACTCCGGCTCTCGCTCTTTTTAAACTGTTCTCCTCTCCGGCTCTCGCTCTTTTTAAACTGTTCTCCTCTCCGGCTCTGGCTATTTTTAAACTGTTCTCCTCTCCGGCTCTCGCTCTTTTTAAACTGTTCTCCTCTCCGGCTCTCGCTCTTTTTAAACTGTTCTCCTCTCCGGCTCTCGCTCTTTTTAAACTGTTCTCCTCTCCGGCTCTCGCTCTTTTTAAACTGTTCTCCTCTCCGGCTTTCGCTCTTTTTAAACTGTTCTCCTCTCCGGCTCTCGCTCTTTTTAAACTGTTCTCCTCTCCGGCTCTCGCTCTTTTAAACTGTTCTCCTCTCCGGCTCTTGCTCTTTTTAAACTGTTCTCCTCTCCGGCTCTCGCTCTTTTTAATTTGTTCTCCTCTCCGGCTCTCGCTGTTTTTAAACTGTGCTCCTCTCCGGCTCTCGCTCTTTTTAAACTGTTCTCCTCTCCGGCTCTCGGTCTTTTTAAACTGTTCTCCTCTCCGGCTCTCGCCCTTTTTAAACTGTTCTCCTCTCCGGATCTCACTCTTTTTAAACTGTTCCCCTCTCCGGCTCTCGCTCTTTTTAAACTGTTCTCCTCTCCGGCTCTCGCTGTTTTTAAACTGTTCTCCTCTCCGGCTCTCGCTCTTTTTAAACTGTTCTCCTCTCCGGCTCTGGCTCTTTTTAAACTGTTCTCCTCTCCAGCTTTCGCTCTTTTTAAACCGTTCTCCTCTCTGGCTGTCACTCTTTTTAAACTGTTCTCCTCTCCGGCTCAAGCTCTTTTTAAACTGTTCTCCTCTCCGGCTCTCGCTCTTTTTAAACTGTTCTCCTCTCCAGCTCTCGCTCTTTTTAAACTGTTCTCCTCTCCGGCTCTCGCTCTTTTTAAACTGTTCTCCTCTCTGGCCCTCGCTCTTTTTAAACTGTTCTCCTCTCCGGCTCTCACTCTTTTTAAACTGTTCTCCTCTCCGGCTCTCGCTCTTTTTAAACTGTTCCCCTCTCCGGCTCTGGCTCTTTTTAAACTGTTCTCCTCTCCGGCTCTCGCTCTTTTTAAACTGTTCTCCTCTCCGGCTCTCGCTCTTTTTAAACTGTTCTCCTCTCCGGCTCTCGCTCTTTTTAAACTGTTCTCCTCTCCGGCTCTCGCTCTTTTTAAACTGTTCTCCTCTCCGGCTCTCGCTCTTTTTAAACTGTTCTCCACTCCGGCTCTCGCTCTTTTTAAACTGTTCTCCTCTCCGGCTCTCGCTCTTTTTAAACTGTTCTCCTCTCCGGCTCTGGCTCTTTTTAAACTGTTCTCCTCTCTGGCTCTCGCTCTTTTTAAACTGTTCTCCTCTCCGGCTCTCGCACTTTTTAAACTGTTCTCCTCTCCGGCTCTCGCTCTTTTTAAACTGTTCTCCTCTCCGGCTCTCGCTCTTTTTAAACTGTTCTCCTCTCCGGCTTTCGCTCTTTTTAAACTGTTCTCCTCTCCGGCTCTCGCTCTTTTTAAACTGTTCTCCTCTCCGGCTCTCGCTCTTTTAAACTGTTCTCCTCTCCGGCTCTTGCTCTTTTTAAACTGTTCTCCTCTCCGGCTCTCGCTCTTTTTAATTTGTTCTCCTCTCCGGCTCTCGCTGTTTTTAACCTGTTCTCCTCTCCGGCTCTCGCTCTTTTAAAACTGTCCTCCTCTCCGGCTTTCGCTCTTTTTAAACTGTTCTCCTCTCCAGCTCTCGCTCTTTTTAAACTGTTCTCCTCTCCGGCTCTCGCTCTTTTTAAACTGTTCTCCTCTCCGGCTCTCGCTCTTTTTAAACTGTTCTCCTCTCCGGCTCTCGCTCTTTCTAAACTGTTCTCCTCTCCGGCTCTCGCTCTTTTTAAACTGTTCTCCTCTCCGGCTCTCGCTCTTTTTAAACTGTTCTCCTCTCCGGCTCTCGCTCTTTTTAAACTGTCCTCCTCTCCGGCTCTCGCTCTTATTAAACTGTTCTCCTCTCCGGCACTGGCTCTTTTTAAACTGTTCTCCTCTCCGGCTCTGGCTCTTTTTAAACTGTTCTCCTCTCCGGCTCTGGCTCTTTTTAAACTGTTCTCCTCTCCGGCTCTCGCTCTTTTTAAACTGTCCTCCTCTCCGGCTCTCGCTCTTTTTAAACTGTTCTCCTCTCCGGCTCTGGCTGTTTTTAAACTGTTCTCCTCTCCGGCACTGGCTCTTTTTAACCTGTTCTCCTCTCCGGCTCTCGCTCTTTTAAAACTGTCCTCCTCTCCGGCTTTCGCTCTTTTTAAACTGTTCTCCTCTCCAGCTCTCGCTCTTTTTAAACTGTTCTCCTCTCCGGCTCTCGCTCTTTTTAAACTGTTCTCCTCTCCGGCTCTCGCTCTTTTTAAACTGTTCTCCTCTCCGGCTCTCGCTCTTTCTAAACTGTTCTCCTCTCCGGCTCTCGCTCTTTTTAAACTGTTCTCCTCTCCGGCTCTCGCTCTTTTTAAACTGTTCTCCTCTCCGGCTCTCGCTCTTTTTAAACTGTCCTCCTCTCCGGCTCTCGCTCTTATTAAACTGTTCTCCTCTCCGGCTCTGGCTCTTTTTAAACTGTTCTCCTCTCCGGCTCTGGCTCTTTTTAAACTGTTCTCCTCTCCGGCTCTGGCTCTTTTTAAACTGTTCTCCTCTCCGGCTCTCGCTCTTTTTAAACTGTCCTCCTCTCCGGCTCTCGCTCTTTTTAAACTGTTCTCCTCTCCGGCTCTTGCTCTTTTTAAACTGTTCTCCTCTCCAGCTCTCGCTCTTTTTAAACTGTTCTCCTCTCCGGCTCTGGCACTTTTTAAACTGTTCTCCTCTCTGGCTCTCGCTCTTTTTAAACTGTTCTCCTCTCCAGCTCTCGCTCTTTTTAAACTGCTCTCCTCTCCGGCTCTGGCTCTTTTTAAACTGTTCTCCTCTCCGGCTCTCGCTCTTTTTAAACTGTTCTCCCCTCCAGCTCTCACTCTTTTTAAACTGTTCTCCTCTCCGGCTCTGGCTGTTTTTAAACTGTTCTCCTCTCCGGCTCTGGCTCTTTTTAAACTGTTCTCCTCTCCGGCTCTGGCTCTTTTTAAACTGTTCTCATCTCCGGCTCTGGCTCTTTTTAAACTGTTCTCTTCTCCGGCTCTCGCTCTTTTTAAACTGTTCTCCCCTCCGGCTCACGCTCTTTTTAAACTGTTCTCCTCTCCGGCTCTCGCTCTTTTTAAACTGTTCTCCTCTCCGGCTCTCGCTCTTTTTAAACTGTTCTCCTCTCCGGCACTGGCTCTTTTTAAACTGTTCTCCTCTCCGGCTCTCGCTCTTTTTAAACTGTTCTCCTCTCCGGCTCTCGCTCTTTTTAAACTGTTCTCCTCTCCGGCTCTCGCTCTTTTTAAACTGTTCTCCTCTCCGGCTCTCGCTCTTTTTAAACTGTTCTCCTCTCCGGCACTCGCTCTTTTTAAACTGTTCTCCTTTCCGGCTCTGGCTCATTTTAAACTGTTCTCCTTTCCGGCTCTCGCTCTTTTTAAACTGTTCTCCTCTCTGGCTCTCGCTCTTTTTAAACTGTTCTCCTCTCCGGCTCTCGCTCTTTTTAAACTGTTCTCCTCTCCGGCTCTCGCTCTTTTTAAACTGTTCTCCTCTCCGGCTCTCGCTCTTTTTAAACAGTTCTCCTCTCTGGCTCTCGCTCTTTTTAAACTGTTCTCCTCTCCGGCTCTCGCTCTTTTTAAACTGTTCTCCTCTCTGGCTCTCGCTCTTTTTAAACTGTTCTCCACTCCAGCTCTCGCTCTTTTTAAACTGTTCTCCTCTCCGGCTCTCGCTCTTTTTAAACTGTTCTCCTCTCCGGCTCTCGCTCTTTTTAAACTGTTCTCCTCTCCGGCTACAGCTTTTTTAACCTGTTCTCCTCTCCGGCTCTCGCTCTTTTTAAACTGTTCTCCTCTCCGGCTCTCGCTCTTTTTAAACTGTTCTCCTCTCCGGCTCTCGCTCTTTTTAAACTGTTCTCCTCTCCGGCTCTCGCTCTTTTTAAACTGTTCTCCTCTCCGGCTCTCGCTCTTTTTAAACTGTTCTCCTCTCTGGCTCTCGCTCTTTTTAAATTGTTCCCCTCTCCGGCTCTGGCTCTTTTTAAACTGTTCTCCTCTACTGCTCTCGCTCTTTTTAAACTGTTCTCCTCTCCAGCTCTCGGTCTTTTTAAACTGTTCTCCTCTCCGGCTCTCGCACTTTTTAAACTGTTCTCCTCTCCGGCTCTCGGTTTTTTAAACTGTTCTCCTCTCCGGCTCTCGCCCTTTTTAAACTGTTCTCCTCTCCGGCTCTCACTCTTTTTAAACTGTTCCCCTCTCCGGCTCTCGCTCTTTTTAAACTGTTCTCCTCTCCGGCTCTCGCTGTTTTTAAACTGTTCTCCTCTCCGGCTCTCGCTCTTTTTAAACTGTTCTCCTCTCCGGCTCTGGCTCTTTTTAAACTGTTCTCCTCTCCAGCTTTCGCTCTTTTTAAACCGTTCTCCTCTCTGGCTCTCGCTCTTTTTAAACTGTTCTCCTCTCCGGCTCAAGCTCTTTTTAAACTGTTCTCCTCTCCGGCTCTCGCTCTTTTTATACTGTTCTCCTCTCCAGCTCTCGCTCTTTTTAAACTGTTCTCCTCTCCGGCTCTCGCTCTTTTTAAACTGTTCTCCTCTCCGGCCCTCGCTCTTTTTAAACTGTTCTCCTCTCCGGCTCTCACTCTTTTTAAACTGTTCTCCTCTCCGGCTCTCGCTCTTTTTAAACTGTTCCCCTCTCCGGCTCTGGCTCTTTTTAAACTGTTCTCCTCTCCGGCTCTCGCTCTTTTTAAACTGTTCTCCTCTCCGGCTCTCGCTCTTTTTAAACTGTTCTCCTCTCCGGCTCTCACTCTTTTTAAACTGTTCTCCTCTCCGGCTCTCGCTCTTTTTAAACTGTTCTCCTCTCCGGCTCTCGCTCTTTTTAAACTGTTCTCCACTCCGGCTCTCGCTCTTTTTAAACTGTTCTCCTCTCCGGCTCTCGCTCTTTTTAAACTGTTCTCCTCTCCGGCTCTGGCTCTTTTAAACTGTTCTCCTCTCCGGCTCTCGCTCTTTTTAAACTGTTCTCCTCTCCGGCTCTCGCTCTTTTTAAACTGTTCTCCTCTCCGGCTCTCGCTCTTTTTAAACTGTTCTCCTCTCCGGCTCTCGCTCTTTTTAAACTGTTCTCCTCTCCGGCTTTCGCTCTTTTTAAACTGTTCTCCTCTCCGGCTCTCGCTCTTTTTAAACTGTTCTCCTCTCCGGCTCTCGCTCTTTTAAACTGTTCTCCTCTCCGGCTCAAGCTCTTTTTAAACTGTTCTCCTCTCCGGCTCTCGCTCTTTTTAAACTGTTCTCCTCTCCAGCTCTCGCTCTTTTTAAACTGTTCTCCTCTCCGGCTCTCGCTCTTTTTAAACTGTTCTCCTCTCCGGCCCTCGCTCTTTTTAAACTGTTCTCCTCTCCGGCTCTCACTCTTTTTAAACTGTTCTCCTCTCCGGCTCTCGCTCTTTTTAAACTGTTCCCCTCTCCGGCTCTGGCTCTTTTTAAACTGTTCTCCTCTCCGGCTCTCGCTCTTTTTAAACTGTTCTCCTCTCCGGCTCTCGCTCTTTTTAAACTGTTCTCCTCTCCGGCTCTCGCTCTTTTTAAACTGTTCTCCTCTCCGGCTCTCGCTCTTTTTAAACTGTTCTCCTCTCCGGCTCTCGCTCTTTTTAAACTGTTCTCCACTCCGGCTCTCGCTCTTTTTAAACTGTTCTCCTCTCCGGCTCTCGCTCTTTTTAAACTGTTCTCCTCTCCGGCTCTAGCTCTTTTTAAACTGTTCTCCTCTCCAGCTTTCGCTCTTTTTAAACCATTCTCCTCTCTGGCTCTCGCTCTTTTTAAACTGTTCTCCTCTCCGGCTCAAGCTCTTTTTAAACTGCTCTCCTCTCCGGCTCTCGCTCTTTTTAAACTGTTCTCCTCTCCAGCTCTCGCTCTTTTTAAACTGTTCTCCTCTCCGGCTCTCGCTCTTTTTAAACTGTTCTCCTCTCCGGCCCTCGCTCTTTTTAAACTGTTCTCCTCTCCGGCTCTCACTCTTTTTAAACTGTTCTCCTCTCCGGCTCTCGCTCTTTTTAAACTGTTCCCCTCTCCGGCTCTGGCTCTTTTTAAACTGTTCTCCTCTCCGGCTCTCGCTCTTTTTAAACTGTTCTCCTCTCTGGCTCTCGCTCTTTTTAAACTGTTCTCCTCTCCGGCTCTCGCTCTTTTTAAACTGTTCTCCTCTCCGGCTCTCGCTCTTTTTAAACTGTTCTCCTCTCCGGCTCTCCCTCTTTTTAAACTGTTCTCCACTCCGGCTCTCGCTCTTTTTAAACTGTTCTCCTCTCCGGCTCTCGCTCTTTTTAAACTGTTCTCCTCTCCGGCTCTGGCTATTTTTAAACTGTTCTCCTCTCCGGCTCTCGCTCTTTTTAAACTGTTCTCCTCTCCGGCTCTCGCTCTTTTTAAACTGTTCTCCTCTCCGGCTCTCGCTCTTTTTAAACTGTTCTCCTCTCCGGCTCTCGCTCTTTTTAAACTGTTCTCCTCTCCGGCTTTCGCTCTTTTTAAACTGTTCTCCTCTCCGGCTCTCGCTCTTTTTAAACTGTTCTCCTCTCCGGCTCTCGCTCTTTTAAACTGTTCTCCTCTCCGGCTCTTGCTCTTTTTAAACTGTTCTCCTCTCCGGCTCTCGCTCTTTTTAATTTGTTCTCCTCTCCGGCTCTCGCTGTTTTTAACCTGTTCTCCTCTCCGGCTCTCGCTCTTTTTAAACTGTTAACCTCTCCGGCTCTCGGTCTTTTTAAACTGTTCTCCTCTCCGACTCTCGCCCTTTTTAAACTGTTCTCCTCTCCGGCTCTCACTCTTTTTAAACTGTTCCCCTCTCCGGCTCTGGCTCTTTTTAAACTGTTCTCCTCTCCGGCTCTGGCTCTTTTTAAACTGTTCTCATCTCCGGCTCTGGCTCTTTTTAAACTGTTCTCTTCTCCGGCTCTCGCTCTTTTTAAACTGTTCTCCCCTCCGGCTCACGCTCTTTTTAAACTGTTCTCCTCTCCGACTCTCGCTCTTTTTAAACTGTTCTCCTCTCCGGCTCTCGCTCTTTTTAAACTGTTCTCCTCTCCGGCACTGGCTCTTTTTAAACTGTTCTCCTCTCCGGCTCTCGCTCTTTTTAAACTGTTCTCCTCTCCGGCTCTCGCTCTTTTTAAACTGTTCTCCTCTCCGGCTCTCGCTCTTTTTAAACTGTTCTCCTCTCCGGCTCTCGCTCTTTTTAAACTGTTCTCCTCTCCGGCACTCGCTCTTTTTAAACTGTTCTCCTTTCCGGCTCTGGCTCATTTTAAACTGTTCTCCTTTCCGGCTCTCGCTCTTTTTAAACTGTTCTCCTCTCTGGCTCTCGCTCTTTTTAAACTGTTCTCCTCTCCGGCTCTCGCTCTTTTTAAACTGTTCTCCTCTCCGGCTCTCGCTCTTTTTAAACTGTTCTCCTCTCCGGCTCTCGCTCTTTTTAAACAGTTCTCCTCTCTGGCTCTCGCTCTTTTTAAACTGTTCTCCTCTCCGGCTCTCGCTCTTTTTAAACTGTTCTCCTCTCTGGCTCTCGCTCTTTTTAAACTGTTCTCCACTCCAGCTCTCGCTCTTTTTAAACTGTTCTCCTCTCCGGCTCTCGCTCTTTTTAAACTGTTCTCCTCTCCGGCTCTCGCTCTTTTTAAACTGTTCTCCTCTCCGGCTACAGCTTTTTTAACCTGTTCTCCTCTCCGGCTCTCGCTCTTTTTAAACTGTTCTCCTCTCCGGCTCTCGCTCTTTTTAAACTGTTCTCCTCTCCGGCTCTCGCTCTTTTTAAACTGTTCTCCTCTCCGGCTCTCGCTCTTTTTAAACTGTTCTCCTCTCCGGCTCTCGCTCTTTTTAAACTGTTCTCCTCTCTGGCTCTCGCTCTTTTTAAATTGTTCCCCTCTCCGGCTCTGGCTCTTTTTAAACTGTTCTCCTCTACTGCTCTCGCTCTTTTTAAACTGTTCTCCTCTCCAGCTCTCGGTCTTTTTAAACTGTTCTCCTCTCCGGCTCTCGCACTTTTTAAACTGTTCTCCTCTCCGGCTCTCGGTTTTTTAAACTGTTCTCCTCTCCGGCTCTCGCCCTTTTTAAACTGTTCTCCTCTCCGGCTCTCACTCTTTTTAAACTGTTCCCCTCTCCGGCTCTCGCTCTTTTTAAACTGTTCTCCTCTCCGGCTCTCGCTGTTTTTAAACTGTTCTCCTCTCCGGCTCTCGCTCTTTTTAAACTGTTCTCCTCTCCGGCTCTGGCTCTTTTTAAACTGTTCTCCTCTCCAGCTTTCGCTCTTTTTAAACCGTTCTCCTCTCTGGCTCTCGCTCTTTTTAAACTGTTCTCCTCTCCGGCTCAAGCTCTTTTTAAACTGTTCTCCTCTCCGGCTCTCGCTCTTTTTATACTGTTCTCCTCTCCAGCTCTCGCTCTTTTTAAACTGTTCTCCTCTCCGGCTCTCGCTCTTTTTAAACTGTTCTCCTCTCCGGCCCTCGCTCTTTTTAAACTGTTCTCCTCTCCGGCTCTCACTCTTTTTAAACTGTTCTCCTCTCCGGCTCTCGCTCTTTTTAAACTGTTCCCCTCTCCGGCTCTGGCTCTTTTTAAACTGTTCTCCTCTCCGGCTCTCGCTCTTTTTAAACTGTTCTCCTCTCCGGCTCTCGCTCTTTTTAAACTGTTCTCCTCTCCGGCTCTCACTCTTTTTAAACTGTTCTCCTCTCCGGCTCTCGCTCTTTTTAAACTGTTCTCCTCTCCGGCTCTCGCTCTTTTTAAACTGTTCTCCACTCCGGCTCTCGCTCTTTTTAAACTGTTCTCCTCTCCGGCTCTCGCTCTTTTTAAACTGTTCTCCTCTCCGGCTCTGGCTCTTTTTAAACTGTTCTCCTCTCCGGCTCTCGCTCTTTTTAAACTGTTCTCCTCTCCGGCTCTCGCTCTTTTTAAACTGTTCTCCTCTCCGGCTCTCGCTCTTTTTAAACTGTTCTCCTCTCCGGCTCTCGCTCTTTTTAAACTGTTCTCCTCTCCGGCTTTCGCTCTTTTTAAACTGTTCTCCTCTCCGGCTCTCGCTCTTTTTAAACTGTTCTCCTCTCCGGCTCTCGCTCTTTTAAACTGTTCTCCTCTCCGGCTCTTGCTCTTTTTAAACTGTTCTCCTCTCCGGCTCTCGCTCTTTTTAATTTGTTCTCCTCTCCGGCTCTCGCTGTTTTTAACCTGTTCTCCTCTCCGGCTCTCGCTCTTTTTAAACTGTTCTCCTCTCCGGCTCTCGGTCTTTTTAAACTGTTCTCCTCTCCGGCTCTCGCCCTTTTTAAACTGTTCTCCTCTCCGGCTCTCACTCTTTTTAAACTGTTCCCCTCTCCGGCTCTCGCTCTTTTTAAACTGTTCTCCTCTCCGGCTCTCACTCTTTTTAAACTGTTCTCCTCTCCGGCTCTCGCTCTTTTTAAACTGTTCTCCTCTCCGGCTCTCGCTCTTTTTAAACTGTTCTCCACTCCGGCTCTCGCTCTTTTTAAACTGTTCTCCTCTCCGGCTCTCGCTCTTTTTAAACTGTTCTCCTCTCCGGCTCTCGCTCTTTTTAAACTGTTCTCCTCTCCGGCTCTCGCTCTTTTTAAACTGTTCTCCTCTCCGGCTTTCGCTCTTTTTAAACTGTTCTCCTCTCCGGCTCTCGCTCTTTTTAAACTGTTCTCCTCTCCGGCTCTCGCTCTTTTAAACTGTTCTCCTCTCCGGCTCTTGCTCTTTTTAAACTGTTCTCCTCTCCGGCTCTCGCTCTTTTTAATTTGTTCTCCTCTCCGGCTCTCGCTGTTTTTAACCTGTTCTCCTCTCCGGCTCTCGCTCTTTTTAAACTGTTCTCCTCTCCGGCTCTCGGTCTTTTTAAACTGTTCTCCTCTCCGGCTCTCGCCCTTTTTAAACTGTTCTCCTCTCCGGCTCTCACTCTTTTTAAACTGTTCCCCTCTCCGGCTCTCGCTCTTTTTAAACTGTTCTCCTCTCCGGCTCTCGCTGTTTTTAAACTGTTCTCCTCTCCGGCTCTCGGTCTTTTTAAACTGTTCTCCTCTCCGGCTCTGGCTCTTTTTAAACTGTTCTCCTCTCCAGCTTTCGCTCTTTTTAAACCGTTCTCCTCTCTGGCTGTCGCTCTTTTTAAACTGTTCTCCTCTCCGGCTCAAGCTCTTTTTAAACTGTTCTCCTCTCCGGCTCTCGCTCTTTTTAAACTGTTCTCCTCTCCAGCTCTCGCTCTTTTTAAACTGTTCTCCTCTCCGGCTCTCGCTCTTTTTAAACTGTTCTCCTCTCCGGCCCTCGCTCTTTTTAAACTGTTCTCCTCTCCAGCTCTCACTCTTTTTAAACTGTTCTCCTCTCCGGCTCTCGCTCTTTTTAAACTGTTCCCCTCTCCGGCTCTGGCTCTTTTTAAACTGTTCTCCTCTCCGGCTCTCGCTCTTTTTAAACTGTTCTCCTCTCCGGCTCTCGCTCTTTTTAAACTGTTCTCCTCTCCGGCTCTCGCTCTTTTTAAACTGTTCTCCTCTCCGGCTCTCGCTCTTTTTAAACTGTTCTCCACTCCGGCTCTCGCTCTTTTTAAACTGTTCTCCTCTCCGGCTCTAGCTCTTTTTAAACTGTTCTCCTCTCCAGCTTTCGCTCTTTTTAAACCGTTCTCCTCTCTGGCTCTCGCTCTTTTTAAACTGTTCTCCTCTCCGGCTCAAGCTCTTTTTAAACTGCTCTCCTCTCCGGCTCTCGCTCTTTTTAAACTGTTCTCCTCTCCAGCTCTCGCTCTTTTTAAACTGTTCTCCTCTCCGGCTCTCGCTCTTTTTAAACTGTTCTCCTCTCCGGCCCTCGCTCTTTTTAAACTGTTCTCCTCTCCGGCTCTCACTCTTTTTAAACTGTTCTCCTCTCCGGCTCTCGCTCTTTTTAAACTGTTCCCCTCTCCGGCTCTCGCTCTTTTTAAACTGTTCTCCTCTCCAGCTCTCGCTCTTTTTAAACTGTTCTCCTCTCCGGCTCTCGCTCTTTTTAAACTGTTCTCCTCTCCGGCCCTCGCTCTTTTTAAACTGTTCTCCTCTCCAGCTCTCACTCTTTTTAAACTGTTCTCCTCTCCGGCTCTCGCTCTTTTTAAACTGTTCCCCTCTCCGGCTCTGGCTCTTTTTAAACTGTTCTCCTCTCCGGCTCTCGCTCTTTTTAAACTGTTCTCCTCTCCGGCTCTCGCTCTTTTTAAACTGTTCTCCTCTCCGGCTCTCGCTCTTTTTAAACTGTTCTCCTCTCCGGCTCTCGCTCTTTTTAAACTGTTCTCCACTCCGGCTCTCGCTCTTTTTAAACTGTTCTCCTCTCCGGCTCTCGCTCTTTTTAAACTGTTCTCCTCTCCGGCTCTAGCTCTTTTTAAACTGTTCTCCTCTCCAGCTTTCGCTCTTTTTAAACCGTTCTCCTCTCTGGCTCTCGCTCTTTTTAAACTGTTCTCCTCTCCGGCTCAAGCTCTTTTTAAACTGCTCTCCTCTCCGGCTCTCGCTCTTTTTAAACTGTTCTCCTCTCCAGCTCTCGCTCTTTTTAAACTGTTCTCCTCTCCGGCTCTCGCTCTTTTTAAACTGTTCTCCTCTCCGGCCCTCGCTCTTTTTAAACTGTTCTCCTCTCCGGCTCTCACTCTTTTTAAACTGTTCTCCTCTCCGGCTCTCGCTCTTTTTAAACTGTTCCCCTCTCCGGCTCTGGCTCTTTTTAAACTGTTCTCCTCTCCGGCTCTCGCTCTTTTTAAACTGTTCTCCTCTCTGGCTCTCGCTCTTTTTAAACTGTTCTCCTCTCCGGCTCTCGCTCTTTTTAAACTGTTCTCCTCTCCGGCTCTCGCTCTTTTTAAACTGTTCTCCTCTCCGGCTCTCGCTCTTTTTAAACTGTTCTCCACTCCGGCTCTCGCTCTTTTTAAACTGTTCTCCTCTCCGGCTCTCGCTCTTTTTAAACTGTTCTCCTCTCCGGCTCTGGCTATTTTTAAACTGTTCTCCTCTCCGGCTCTCGCTCTTTTTAAACTGTTCTCCTCTCCGGCTCTCGCTCTTTTTAAACTGTTCTCCTCTCCGGCTCTCGCTCTTTTTAAACTGTTCTCCTCTCCGGCTCTCGCTCTTTTTAAACTGTTCTCCTCTCCGGCTTTCGCTCTTTTTAAACTGTTCTCCTCTCCGGCTCTCGCTCTTTTTAAACTGTTCTCCTCTCCGGCTCTCGCTCTTTTAAACTGTTCTCCTCTCCGGCTCTTGCTCTTTTTAAACTGTTCTCCTCTCCGGCTCTCGCTCTTTTTAATTTGTTCTCCTCTCCGGCTCTCGCTGTTTTTAACCTGTTCTCCTCTCCGGCTCTCGCTCTTTTTAAACTGTTAACCTCTCCGGCTCTCGGTCTTTTTAAACTGTTCTCCTCTCCGGCTCTCGCCCTTTTTAAACTGTTCTCCTCTCCGGCTCTCACTCTTTTTAAACTGTTCCCCTCTCCGGCTCTCGCTCTTTTTAAACTGTTCTCCTCTCCGGCTCTCGCTGTTTTTAAACTGTTCTCCTCTCCGGCTCTCGCTCTTTTTAAACTGTTCTCCTCTCCGGCTCTGGCTCTTTTTAAACTGTTCTCCTCTCCAGCTTTCGCTCTTTTTAAACCGTTCTCCTCTCTGGCTGTCGCTCTTTTTAAACTGTTCTCCTCTCCGGCTCAAGCTCTTTTTAAACTGTTCTCCTCTCCGGCTCTCGCTCTTTTTAAACTGTTCTCCTCTCCAGCTCTCGCTCTTTTTAAACTGTTCTCCTCTCCGGCTCTCGCTCTTTTTAAACTGTTCTCCTCTCCGGCCCTCGCTCTTTTTAAACTGTTCTCCTCTCCGGCTCTCACTCTTTTTAAACTGTTCTCCTCTCCGGCTCTCGCTCTTTTTAAACTGTTCCCCTCTCCGGCTCTGGCTCTTTTTAAACTGTTCTCCTCTCCGGCTCTCGCTCTTTTTAAACTGTTCTCCTCTCCGGCTCTCGCTCTTTTTAAACTGTTCTCCTCTCCGGCTCTCGCTCTTTTTAAACTGTTCTCCTCTCCGGCTCTCGCTCTTTTTAAACTGTTCTCCTCTCCGGCTCTCGCTCTTTTTAAACTGTTCTCCACTCCGGCTCTCGCTCTTTTTAAACTGTTCTCCTCTCCGGCTCTCGCTCTTTTTAAACTGTTCTCCTCTCCGGCTCTGGCTCTTTTTAAACTGTTCTCCTCTCTGGCTCTCGCTCTTTTTAAACTGTTCTCCTCTCCGGCTCTCGCTCTTTTTAAACTGTTCTCCTCTCCGGCTCTCGCTCTTTTTAAACTGTTCTCCTCTCCGGCTCTCGGTCTTTTTAAACTGTTCTCCTCTCCGGCTTTCGCTCTTTTTAAACTGTTCTCCTCTCCGGCTCTCGCTCTTTTTAAACTGTTCTCCTCTCCGGCTCTCGCTCTTTTAAACTGTTCTCCTCTCCGGCTCTTGCTCTTTTTAAACTGTTCTCCTCTCCGGCTCTCGCTCTTTTTAATTTGTTCTCCTCTCCGGCTCTCGCTGTTTTTAACCTGTTCTCCTCTCCGGCTCTCGCTCTTTTAAAACTGTCCTCCTCTCCGGCTTTCGCTCTTTTTAAACTGTTCTCCTCTCCAGCTCTCGCTCTTTTTAAACTGTTCTCCTCTCCGGCTCTCGCTCTTTTTAAACTGTTCTCCTCTCCGGCTCTCGCTCTTTTTAAACTGTTCTCCTCTCCGGCTCTCGCTCTTTCTAAACTGTTCTCCTCTCCGGCTCTCGCTCTTTTTAAACTGTTCTCCTCTCCGGCTCTCGCTCTTTTTAAACTGTTCTCCTCTCCGGCTCTCGCTCTTTTTAAACTGTCCTCCTCTCCGGCTCTCGCTCTTATTAAACTGTTCTCCTCTCCGGCTCTGGCTCTTTTTAAACTGTTCTCCTCTCCGGCTCTGGCTCTTTTTAAACTGTTCTCCTCTCCGGCTCTGGCTCTTTTTAAACTGTTCTCCTCTCCGGCTCTCGCTCTTTTTAAACTGTCCTCCTCTCCGGCTCTCGCTCTTTTTAAACTGTTCTCCTCTCCGGCTCTTGCTCTTTTTAAACTGTTCTCCTCTCCAGCTCTCGCTCTTTTTAAACTGTTCTCCTCTCCGGCTCTGGCACTTTTTAAACTGTTCTCCTCTCCGGCTCTCGCTCTTTTTAAACTGTTCTCCTCTCCAGCTCTCGCTCTTTTTAAACTGCTCTCCTCTCCGGCTCTGGCTCTTTTTAAACTGTTCTCCTCTCCGGCTCTCGCTCTTTTTAAACTGTTCTCCTCTCCAGCTCTCACTCTTTTTAAACTGTTCTCCTCTCCGGCTCTGGCTGTTTTTAAACTGTTCTCCTCTCCGGCTCTGGCTCTTTTTAAACTGTTCTCCTCTCCGGCTCTGGCTCTTTTTAAACTGTTCTCATCTCCGGCTCTGGCTATTTTTAAACTGTTCTCTTCTCCGGCTCTCGCTCTTTTTAAACTGTTCTCCCCTCCGGCTCACGCTCTTTTTAAACTGTTCTCCTCTCCGGCTCTCGCTCTTTTTAAACTGTTCTCCTCTCCGGCTCTCGCTCTTTTTAAACTGTTCTCCTCTCCGGCTCTTACACTTTTTAAACTGTTCTCCTATCCGGCTCTCGCTCTTTTTAAACTGTTCTCCTCTCCGGCTCTCGCTCTTTTTAAACTGTTCTCCTCTCTGGCTCTCGCTCTTTTTAAACTGTTCTCCTCTCCGGCTCTCGCTCTTTTTCAACTGTTCTCCTCTCCGGCTCTCGCTCTTTTTAAACTGTTCTCCTCTCCGGCTCTCGCTCTTTTTAAACTGTTCTCCTCTCTGGCTGCCGCTCTTTTTAAACTGTTCTCCTCTCCTGCTCTCGCTCTTTTTAAACTGTTCTCCTCTCCGGCTCTCGCTCTTTTTAAACTGTTCTCCTCTCCGGCTCTCGTTCTTTTTAAACTGTTCTCCTCTCCGGCTCTCGCTCTTTTTAAACTATTCCCCTCTCCGGCTCTCGCTCTTTTTAAACTGTTCTCCTCTCCGGCTCTCGCTCTTTTTAAACTGTTCTCCTCTCCGGCTCTCGCTCTTTTTAAACTGTTCTCCTCTCCGGCTCTCGCTCTTTTTAAACTGTTCTCCTCTCCGGCTCTCGCACTTTTTAAACTGTTCTCCTCTACGGCTCTCGCTCTTTTTAAACTGTTCTCCTCTCCGGCTCTCGCTCTTTTTAAATTGTTCTCCTCTCCGTCTCTCGCTCTTTTTAAACTGTTGTCCGCTCTGGCTCTCGCTCTTTTTAAACTGTTCTCCTCTCCGGCTCTCGCTCTTTTTAAACTGTTCTCCTCTCCGGCTCTCACTCTTTTTAAACTGTTCTCCTCTCCGGCTCTCGCTCTTTTTAAACTGTCCTCCTCTCCGGCTCTCGCTCTTTTTAAACTGTTCTCCTCGCTGGCTCTCGTTCTTTTTAAACTGTTCTCCTCTCCGTCTCTCGCTCTTTTTAAACTGTTCTCCTCTCCGGCTCTCGCTCTTTTTAAACTGTTCTCCTCTCCGGCTCTCGCTCTTTTTAAACTGTTATCCTCTACGGCTCTCGCTCTTTTTAAACTGTTCTCCTCTCCGGCTCTCGCTCTTTTTATACTGTTCTCCTCTACTGCTCTCGCTCTTTTTAAACTGTTCTCCTCTCCGGCTGTCGCTCTTTTTAAACTGTTCTCCTCTCTGGCTCTCGCTCTTTTTAAACTGTTCTCCTCTCCGGCTCTCGCTCTTTTTAAACTGTTCTCCTCTCCGGCTCTCGCTCTTTTTAAACTGTTCTCCTCTCCAGCTCTCGCTCTTTTTATACTGTTCTCCTCTCCGGCTCTGTCTCTTTTTAAACTGTTCTCCTCTCCGGCACTCGCTCTTTTTAAACTGTTCTCCTCTCCGGCACTCTCTCTTTTTATACTGTTCTCCTCTCCTGCTCTCGCTCTTTTTAAACTGTTCTCCTTTCTGGCTGTCGCTCTTTTTAAACTGTTCTCCTCTCTGGCTCTCGCTCTTTTTAAACTGTTCTCCTCTCCGGCTCTGGCTCTTTTTAAACTGTTCTCTTCTCCGGCTCTCGCTCTTTTTAAACTGTTCTCCTCTCCGGCTCTGGCTCTTTTTAAACTGTTCTCCTCACCGGCTCTCGCTCTTTTTAAACTGTTCTCCTCTCCGGCTCTCGCTCTTTTTAAACTGTTCTCCTCTCCGGCTCTGGCTCTTTTTAAACTGATCTCCTCTCCGGCTCTCGCTCTTTTTAAACTGTTCTCCTCTCCGGCTCTCGCTCTTTTTAAACTGTTCTCCTCTCCGGCTCTGGCTCTTTTTAAACTGTTCTCCTCTCCGGCTCTCGCTGTTTTTAAACTGTTCTCCTCTCCGGCTCTCGCTCTTTTTAAACTGTTCTCCTCTCCGGCTCTGGCTCTTTTTAAACTGTTCTCCTCTCCGGCTCTCGCTCTTTTTAAACTGTTCTCCACTCCGGCTCTCGCTCTTTTTAAACTGTTCTCCTCTCCGGCTCTGGCTCTTTTTAAACTGTTCTCCTCTCTGGCTCTCGCTCTTTTTAAACTGTTCTCCTCTCCGGCTCTCACTCTTTTTAAACTGTTCTCCTCTCCGACTCTCGCTCATTTTAAACTGTTCTCCTCTGCGGCTCTCGCTCTTTTTAAACTGTTCTCCTCTCCGGCTCTGGCTCTTTTTAAACTGTTCTCCTCTCCTGCTCTCGCTCTTTTTAAACTGTTCTCCTCTCCGGATCTGGCTCTTTTTAAACTGTTCTCCTCTCCGGCTCTCGCTCTTTTTAAACTGTTCTCCTCTCCGGCTCTCGTTCTTTTTAAACTGTTCTCCTCTCCGGCTTTCGCTCTTTTTAAACTGTTCTCCTCTCCTGCTCTCGCTCTTTTTAAACTGTTCTCCTCTCCGGCTCTCGCTCTTTTTAAACTGTTCTCTTCTCCGGCTCTCGCTCTTTTTAAACTGTTCTCCTCTCCGGCTCTCGCTCTTTTTATACTGTTCTCCTCTCCGGCTCTCGCACTTTTTAAACTGTTCTCCTCTCCGGCTCTCGCTCTTTTTAAACTGTTCTCCTCTCCGGCTCTCGCTCTTTTTAAACTGTTCTCCTCTCTGGCTCTCGCTATTTTTAAACTGTTCTCCTCTCCGGCTCTCGCTCTTTTTAAACTGTTCTCCTCTCCGGCTCTCGCTCTTTTTAAACTGTTCTCCTCTCCGGCTCTCGCTCTTTTTAAACTGTTCTCCTCTCTGGCTCTCGCTCTTTTTAAACTGTTCTCCTCTCCGGCTCTCGCTCTTTTTAAACTGTTCTCCTCTCTGGATCTCGGTCTTTTTAAACTGTTCTCCTCTCCGGCTCTCGCTCTTTTTAAACTATTCTTCTCTCCGGCTCTCGCTGTTTTTAAACTGTTCTCCTCTCCGGCTCTCGCTCTTTTTAAACTGTTCTCCTCTCCGGCTCTGTCTCTTTTTAAACTGTTCTCCTCTCTGGCTCTCGCTCTTTTTAAACTGTTCTCCTCTCCGGCTCTCACTCTTTTTAAACTGTTCTCCTCTCCGGCTCTCGCTCATTTTAAACTGTTCTCCTCTGCGGCTCTCGCTCTTTTTAAACTGTTCTCCACTCCGGCTCTGGCTCTTTTTAAACTGTTCTCCTCTCCTGCTCTCGCTCTTTTTAAACTGTTCTCCTCTCCGGATCTGGCTCTTTTTAAACTGTTCTCCTCTCCGGCTCTCGCTCTTTTTAAACTGTTCTCCTCTCCGGCTCTCGTTCTTTTTAAACTGTTCTCCTCTCCGGCTTTCGCTCTTTTTAAACTGTTCTCCTCTCCGGCTCTCGCTCTTTTTAAACTGTTCTCCTCTCCGGCTCTCGCTCTTTTTAAACTGTTCTCCTCTCCGGCTCTCGCTCTTTTTAAACTGTTCTCCTCTCCGGCTCTGGCTCTTTTTAAACTGTTCTCCTCTCCGGCTCTCGCTCTTTTTAAACTGTTCTCCTCTCTGGCTCTCGCTATTTTTAAACTGTTCTCCTCTCCGGCTCTCGCTCTTTTTAAACTGTTCTCCTCTCCGGCTCTCGCTCCTTTTAAACTGTTCTCCTCTCCGGCTCTCGCTCTTTTTAAACTGTTCTCCTCTCTGGCTCTCGCTCTTTTTAAACTGTTCTCCTCTCCGGCTCTCGCTCTTTTTAAACTGTTCTCCTCTCTGGATCTCGGTCTTTTTAAACTCTTCTCCTCTCCAGCTCTCGCTCTTTTTAAACTGTTCTTCTCTCCGGCTCTCGCTCTTTTTAAACTGTTCTCCTCTCCGGCTCTCGCTCTTTTTATACTGTTCTCCTCTCCGGCTCTGGCTCTTTTTAAACTGTTCTCCTCTCCGGCTCTCGCTGTTTTTAAACTGTTCTCCTCTCCGGCTCTCGCTCTTTTTAAACTGTTCTCCTCTCCGGCTCTGGCTCTTTTTAAACTGTTCTCCTCTCCGGCTCTCGCTCTTTTTAAACTGTTCTCCACTCCGGCTCTCGCTCTTTTTAAACTGTTCTCCTCTCCGGCTCTGGCTCTTTTTAAACTGTTCTCCTCTCTGGCTCTCGCTCTTTTTAAACTGTTCTCCTCTCCGGCTCTCACTCTTTTTAAACTGTTCTCCTCTCCGACTCTCGCTCATTTTAAACTGTTCTCCTCTGCGGCTCTCGCTCTTTTTAAACTGTTCTCCTCTCCGGCTCTGGCTCTTTTTAAACTGTTCTCCTCTCCTGCTCTCGCTCTTTTTAAACTGTTCTCCTCTCCGGATCTGGCTCTTTTTAAACTGTTCTCCTCTCCGGCTCTCGCTCTTTTTAAACTGTTCTCCTCTCCGGCTCTCGTTCTTTTTAAACTGTTCTCCTCTCCGGCTCTCGCTCTTTTTAAACTGTTCTCCTCTCCGGCTCTCGCTCTTTTTAAACTGTTCTCCTCTCCGGCTCTCGCTCTTTTTAAACTGTTCTCCTCTCTGGCTCTCGCTCTTTTTAAACTGTTCTCCTCTCCGGCTCTCGCTCTTTTTAAACTGTTCTCCTCTCTGGATCTCGGTCTTTTTAAACTGTTCTCCTCTCCGGCTCTCGCTCTTTTTAAACTGTTCTTCTCTCCGGCTCTCGCTGTTTTTAAACTGTTCTCCTCTCCGGCTCTCGCTCTTTTTAAACTGTTCTCCTCTCCGGCTCTGTCTCTTTTTAAACTGTTCTCCTCTCTGGCTCTCGCTCTTTTTAAACTGTTCTCCTCTCCGGCTCTCACTCTTTTTAAACTGTTCTCCTCTCCGGCTCTCGCTCATTTTAAACTGTTCTCCTCTGCGGCTCTCGCTCTTTTTAAACTGTTCTCCTCTCCGGCTCTGACTCTTTTTAAACTGTTCTCCTCTCCTGCTCTCGCTCTTTTTAAACTGTTCTCCTCTCCGGATCTGGCTCTTTTTAAACTGTTCTCCTCTCCGGCTCTCGCTCTTTTTAAACTGTTCTCCTCTCCGGCTCTCGTTCTTTTTAAACTGTTCTCCTCTCCGGCTTTCGCTCTTTTTAAACTGTTCTCCTCTCCGGCTCTCGCTCTTTTTAAACTGTTCTCCTCTCCAGCTCTCGCTCTTTTTAAACTGTTCTCCGCTCCGGCTCTCGCTCTTTTTAAACTGTTCTCCTCTCCGGCTCTGGCTCTTTTTAAACTGTTCTCCTCTCCGGCTCTCGCTCTTTTTAAACTGTTCTCCTCTCTGGCTCTCGCTATTTTTAAACTGTTCTCCTCTCCGGCTCTCGCTCTTTTTAAACTGTTCTCCTCTCCGGCTCTCGCTCCTTTTAAACTGTTCTCCTCTCCGGCTCTCGCTCTTTTTAAACTGTTCTCCTCTCTGGCTCTCGCTCTTTTTAAACTGTTCTCCTCTCCGGCTCTCGCTCTTTTTAAACTGTTCTCCTCTCTGGATCTCGGTCTTTTTTAACTCTTCTCCTCTCCAGCTCTCGCTCTTTTTAAACTGTTCTTCTCTCCGGCTCTCGCTGTTTTTAAACTGTTCTCCTCTCCGGCTCTCGCTCTTTTTAAACTGTTCTCCTCTCCGGCTCTGGCTCTTTTTAAACTGTTCTCCTCTCCAGCTTTCGCTCTTTTTAAACCGTTCTCCTCTCTGGCTATCGCTCTTTTTAAACTGTTCTCCTCTCCGGCTCAAGCTCTTTTTAACCTGTTCTCCTCTCCGGCTCTCGCTCTTTTTAAACTGTTCTCCTCTCCAGCTCTCGCTCTTTTTAAACTGTTCTCCTCTCCGGCTCTCGCTCTTTTTAAACTGTTCTCCTCTCCGGCCCTCGCTCTTTTTAAACTGTTCTCCTCTCCGGCTCTCACTCTTTTTAAACTGATCTCCTCTCCGGCTCTCGCTCTTTTTAAACTGTTCCCCTCTCCGGCTCTGGCTCTTTTTAAACTGTTCACCTCTCCGGCTCTCGCTCTTTTTAAACTGTTCTCCTCTCCGGCTCTCGCTCTTTTTAAACTGTTCTCCTCTCCGGCTCTCGCTCTTTTTAAACTGTTCTCCTCTCCGGCTCTCGCTCTTTTTAAACTGTTCTCCTCTCCGGCTCTCGCTCTTTTTAAACTGTTCTCCTCTCCGGCTCTCGCTCTTTTTAAACTGTTCTCCTCTCCGGCTCTGGCTCTTTTTAAACTGTTCTCCAATCCGTCTCTCGCTCTTTTTAAACTGTTCTCCTCTCCGGCTCTGGCTCTTTTTAAACTGTTCTCCTCTCCGGCTCTGGCTCTTTTTAAACTGTTCTCCTCTCCGGCTCTCGCTCTTTTTAAACTGTTCTCCTCTCCGGCTCTCGCTCTTTTTAAACTGTTCTCCTCTCCGGCTCTCGCTCTTTTTAAACTGTTCTCCTCTCCGGCTCTCGCTCTTTTTAAACTGTTCTCCTCTCCGGCTCTCGCTCTTTTTAAACTGTTCTCCTCTCCGGCTCTGGCTCTTTTTAAACTGTACTCCTCTCCAGCTCTCGCTCTTTTTAAACTGATCTCCTCTCCGGCTCTCGCTCTTTTTAAACTGTTCTCCTCTCCGGCACTGGCTCTTTTTAAACTGTTCTCCTCTCCGGCTCTCGCTCTTTTTAAACTGTTCTCCTCTCCAGCTCTCGCTCTGTTTAAACTGTTCTCCTCTCCGGCTCTCGCTCTTTTTAAACTGTTCTCCTCTCCGGCTCTCGCTCTTTTTAAACTGTTCTCCTCTCCGGCTTTCGCTCTTTTTAAACTGTTCTCCTCTCCGGGTCTCGTTCTTTTTAAACTGTTCTCCTCTCCGGCTCTCGCTCTTTTTAAACTGTTCTCCTCTCCGGCACTCGCTCTTTTTAAACTGTTCTCCTTTCCGGCTCTGGCTCTTTTTAAACTGTTCTCCTTTCCGGCTCTCGCTCTTTTTAAACTGTTCTCCTCTCTGGCTCTCGCTCTTTTTAAACTGTTCTCCTCTCCGGCTCTCGCTCTTTTTAAACTGTTCTCCTCTCCGGCTCTCGCTCTTTTTAAACTGTTCTCCTCTCCGGCTCTCGCTCTTTTTAAACAGTTCTCCTCTCTGGCTCTCGCTCTTTTTAAACTGTTCTCCTCTCCGGCTCTCGCTCTTTTTAAACTGTTCTCCTCTCTGGCTCTCGCTCTTTTTAAACTGTTCTCCACTCCAGCTCTCGCTCTTTTTAAACTGTTCTCCTCTCCGGCTCTCGCTCTTTTTAAACTGTTCTCCTCTCCGGTTCTCGCTCTTTTTAAACTGTTCTCCTCTCCGGCTCCAGCTTTTTTAAACTGTTCTCCTCTCCGGCTCTCGCTCTTTTTAAACTGTTCTCCTCTCCGGCTCTCGCTCTTTTTAAACTGTTCTCCTCTCCGGCTCTCGCTCCTTTTAAACTGTTCTCCTCTCCGGCTCTCGCTCTTTTTAAACTGTTCTCCTCTCTGGCTCTCGCTCTTTTTAAACTGTTCTCCTCTCCGGCTCAAGCTCTTTTTAACCTGTTCTCCTCTCCGGCTCACGCTCTTTTTAAACTGTTCTCCTCTCCAGCTCTCGCTCTTTTTAAACTGTTCTCCTCTCCGGCTCTCGCTCTTTTTAAACTGTTCTCCTCTCCGGCCCTCGCTCTTTTTAAACTGTTCTCCTCTCCGGCTCTCACTCTTTTTAAACTGATCTCCTCTCCGGCTCTCGCTCTTTTTAAACTGTTCTCCTCTCCGGCTCTCGCTCTTTTTAAACTGTTCTCCTCTCCGGCTCTCGCTCTTTTTAAACTGTTCTCCTCTCCGGCTCTCGCTCTTTTTAAACTGTTCTCCTCTCCGGCTCTCGCTCTTTTTAAACTGTTCTCCTCTCCGGCTCTGGCTCTTTTTAAACTGTACTCCTCTCCAGCTCTCGCTCTTTTTAAACTGTTCTCCTCTCCGGCTCTCGCTCTTTTTAAACTGTTCTCCTCTCCGGCACTGGCTCTTTTTAAACTGTTCTCCTCTCCGGCTCTCGCTCTTTTTAAACTGTTCTCCTCTCCAGCTCTCGCTCTTTTTAAACTGTTCTCCTCTCCGGCTCTCGCTCTTTTTAAACTGTTCTCCTCTCCGGCTCTCGCTCTTTTTAAACTGTTCTCCTCTCCGGCTTTCGCTCTTTTTAAACTGTTCTCCTCTCCGGGTCTCGCTCTTTTTAAACTGTTCTCCTCTCCGGCTCTCGCTCTTTTTAAACTGTTCTCCTCTCCGGCACTCGCTCTTTTTAAACTGTTCTCCTTTCCGGCTCTGGCTCTTTTTAAACTGTTCTCCTTTCCGGCTCTCGCTCTTTTTAAACTGTTCTCCTCTCTGGCTCTCGCTCTTTTTAAACTGTTCTCCTCTCCGGCTCTCGCTCTTTTTAAACTGTTCTCCTCTCCGGCTCTCGCTCTCTTTAAACTGTTCTCCTCTCCGGCTCTCGCTCTTTTTAAACAGTTCTCCTCTCTGGCTCTCGCTCTTTTTAAAATGTTCTCCTCTCCGGCTCTCGCTCTTTTTAAACTGTTCTCCTCTCTGGCTCTCGCTCTTTTTAAACTGTTCTCCACTCCAGCTCTCGCTCTTTTTAAACTGTTCTCCTCTCCGGCTCTCGCTCTTTTTAAACTGTTCTCCTCTCCGGTTCTCGCTCTTTTTAAACTGTTCTCCTCTCCGGCTCCAGCTTTTTTAAACTGTTCTCCTCTCCGGCTCTCGCTCTTTTTAAACTGTTCTCCTCTCCGGCTCTCGCTCTTTTTAAACTGTTCTCCTCTCCGGCTCTCGCTCCTTTTAAACTGTTCTCCTCTCCGGCTCTCGCTCTTTTTAAACTGTTCTCCTCTCTGGCTCTCGCTCTTTTTAAACTGTTCTCCTCTCCGGCTCAAGCTCTTTTTAACCTGTTCTCCTCTCCGGCTCTCGCTCTTTTTAAACTGTTCTCCTCTCCAGCTCTCGCTCTTTTTAAACTGTTCTCCTCTCCGGCTCTCGCTCTTTTTAAACTGTTCTCCTCTCCGGCCCTCGCTCTTTTTAAACTGTTCTCCTCTCCGGCTCTCACTCTTTTTAAACTGATCTCCTCTCCGGCTCTCGCTCTTTTTAAACTGTTCCCCTCTCCGGCTCTGGCTCTTTTTAAACTGTTCTCCTCTCCGGCTCTCGCTCTTTTTAAACTGTTCTCCTCTCCGGCTCTCGCTCTTTTTAAACTGTTCTCCTCTCCGGCTCTCGCTCTTTTTAAACTGTTCTCCTCTCCGGCTCTGGCTCTTTTTAAACTGTTCTCCACTCCGGCTCTCGCTCTTTTTAAACTGTTCTCCTCTCCGGCTCTCGCTCTTTTTAAACTGTTCTCCTCTCCGGCTCTGGCTCTTTTTAAACTGTTCTCCTCTCCGGCTCTCGCTCTTTTTAAACTGTTCTCCTCTCCGGCTCTCGCTCTTTTTAAACTGCTCTCCTCTCCGGCTCTCGCTCTTTTTAAACTGTTCTCCTCTCCGGCTCTCGCTCTTTTTAAACTGTTCTCCTCTCCGGCTCTCGCTCTTTTTAAACTGTTCTCCTCTCCGGCTCTGGCTCTTTTTAAACTGTACTCCTCTCCAGCTCTCGCTCTTTTTAAACTGTTCTCCTCTCCGGCTCTCGCTCTTTTTAAACTGTTCTCCTCTCCAGCTCTCGCTCTTTTTAAACTGTTCTCCTCTCCGGCTCTCGCTCTTTTTAAACTGTTCTCCTCTCCGGCTCTCGCTCTTTTTAAACTGTTCTCCTCTCCGGCTTTCGCTCTTTTTAAACTGTTCTCCTCTCCGGGTCTCGCTCTTTTTAAACTGTTCTCCTCTCCGGCTCTCGCTCTTTTTAAACTGTTCTCCTCTCCGGCACTCGCTCTTTTTAAACTGTTCTCCTTTCCGGCTCTGGCTCTTTTTAAACTGTTCTCCTTTCCGGCTCTCGCTCTTTTTAAACTGTTCTCCTCCCTGGCTCTCGCTCTTTTTAAACTGTTCTCCTCTCCGGCTCTCGCTCTTTTTAAACTGTTCTCCTCTCCGGCTCTCGCTCTTTTTAAACTGTTCTCCTCTCCGGCTCTCGCTCTTTTTAAACTGTTCTCCTCTCCGGCTCCAGCTTTTTTAAACTGTTCTCCTCTCCGGCTCTCGCTCTTTTTAAACTGTTCTCCTCTCCGGCTCTCGCTCTTTTTAAACTGTTCTCCTCTCCGGCTCTCGCTCTTTTTAAACTGTTCTCCTCTCCGGCTCTCGCTCTTTTTAAACTGTTCTCCTCTCCGGCTCTCGCTCTTTTTAAACTGTTCTCCTCTCCGGCTCTCGCTCTTTTTAAACTGTTCCACTCTCCGGCATTGGCTCTTTTTAAACTGTTCTCCTCTACTGCTCTCGCTCTTTTTAAACTGTTCTCCTCTCCGGCTCTCGGTCTTTTTAAACTGTTCTCCTCTCCGGCTCTCGCACTTTTTAAACTGTTCTCCTCTCCGGCTCTCGGTCTTTTTAAACTGTTCTCCTCTCCGGCTCTCGCTCTTTTTAAACTGTTCTCCTCTCCGGCTCTCGCTCTTTTTAAACTGTTCCCCTCTCCGGCTATCGCTCTTTTTAAACTGTTCTCCTCTCTGGCTCGCGCTCTTTTTAAACTGTTCTCCTCTCTGGCTCTAGCTCTTTTTAAACTGTTCTCCTCTCCGGCTCTCGCTCTTTTTAAACTGTTCTCCTCTCCGGCTCTCGCTCTTTTTAAACTGTTCTCCTCTCCGGCTCTCGCTCTTTTTAAACTGTTCTCCTCTCCGGCTCTCGCTCTTTTTAAACTGTTCTCCTCTCCGGCTCTCGCTCTTTTTAAACTGTTCTCCTCTCCGGCTCTCGCTCTTTTTAAACTGTCCTCCTCTCCGGCTCTCGCTCTTTTTAAACTGTTCTCCTCTCCGGCTCTCGCTCTTTTAAACTGTTCTCCTCTCCAGCTCTCGCTCTTTTTAAACTGTTCTCCTCTCCGGCTCTGGCTTTTTTAAACTGTTCTCCTCTCCGGCTCTGGCTCTTTTTAAACTGTTCTCCTCTCCGGCTCTCGCTCTTTTTAAACTGTCCTCCTCTCCGGCTCTCGCTCTTTTTAAACTGTCCTCCTCTCCGGCTCTGGATCTTTTTAAACTGTTCTCCTCTCCGGCTCTGGATCTTTTTAAACTGTTCTCCTCTCCGGCTCTGGATCTTTTTAAACTGTTCTCCTCTCCGGCTCTCGCTCTTTTTAAACTGTTCTCCTCTCCGGCTCTCGCTCTTTTTAAACTGTTCTCCTCTCCGGCTCTCGCTCTTTTTAAACTGTTCTCCTCTCCGGCTCTCGCTCTTTTTAAACTGTCCTCCTCCCCGGCTCTCGCTCTTTTTAAACGCTTCTCCTCTCCGTCTCTCGCTCTTTTTAATCTGTTCTCCTCTCCGGCTCTCGCTCTTTTTAAACTGTTCCCCTCTCCGGCTCTCACTCTTTTTAAACTGTTCTCCTCTCTGGCTCTCGCTGTTTTTAAACTGTTCTCCTCTCCAGCTCTCACTCTTTTTAAACTGTTCTCCTCTCCGGCTCTCGCTCTTTCTAAACTGTTCTCCTCTCCGGCTCTCGCTCTTTTTAAACTGTTCTCCTCTCCGGCTCTCGCTCTTTTTAAACTGTCCTCCGCTCCGGCTCTCGCTCTTTTTAAACTGTTCTCCTCTCCGGCTCTCTCTCTTTTTAAACTGTTCTCCTCTCCGGCTCTCGCTCTTTTTAAACTGTTCTCCTCTCCGGCTCTGGCTCTTTTTAAACTGTTCTCCTCTCCAGCTCTCGCTCTTTTTAAACTGTTCTCCTCTCCGGCTCTCGCTCTTTTTAAACTGTTCTCCTCTCCGGCACTGGCTCTTTTTAAACTGTTCTCCTCTCCGGCTCTCGCTCTTTTTAAACTGTTCTCCTCTCCGGCTCTCGCTCTTTTTAAACTGTTCTCCTCTCCAGCTCTCGCTCTTTTTAAACTGTTCTCCTCTCCGGCTCTCGCTCTTTTTAAACTGTTCTCCTCTCCGGCTTTCACTCTTTTTAAACTGTTCTCCTCTCCGGGTCTCGCTCTTTTTAAGCTGTTCTCCTCTCCGGCTCTCGCTCTTTTTAAACTGTTCTCCTCTCCGGCTCTCGCTCTTTTTAAACTGTTCTCCTCTCCGGCTCTCCTTCTTTTTAAACTGTTCTCCTCTCCGGCTCTCGCTCTTTTTAAACTATTCCCCTCTCCGGCTCTCGCTCTTTTTAAACTGTTCTCCTCTCCGGCTCTCGCTCTTTTTAAACTGTTCTCCTCTCCGGCTCTCGCTCTTTTTAAACTGTTCTCCTCTCCGGCTCTCGCTCTTTTTAAACTGTTCTCCTCTCCGGCTCTCGCACTTTTTAAACTGTTCTCCTCTCCGGCTCTCGCTCTTTTTAAACTGTTCTCCTCTCCGGCTCTCGCTCTTTTTAAATTGTTCTCCTCTCCGTCTCTCGCTCTTTTTAAACTGTTGTCCGCTCTGGCTCTCGCTCTTTTTAAACTGTTCTCCTCTCCGGCTCTCGCTCTTTTTAAACTGTTCTCCTCTCCGGCTCTCACTCTTTTTAAACTGTTCTCCTCTCCGGCTCTCGCTCTTTTTAAACTGTCCTCCTCTCCGGCTCTCGCTCTTTTTAAACTGTTCTCCTCGCTGGCTCTCGTTCTTTTTAAACTGTTCTCCTCTCCGTCTCTCGCTCTTTTTAAACTGTTCTCCTCTCCGGCTCTCGCTCTTTTTAAACTGTTCTCCTCTCCGGCTCTCGCTCTTTTTAAACTGTTCTCCTCTCCGGCTCTCGCTCTTTTTAAACTGTTCTCCTCTCCAGCTCTCGCTCTTTTTATACTGTTCTCCTCTACTGCTCTCGCTCTTTTTAAACTGTTCTCCTCTACGGCTGTCGCTCTTTTTAAACTGTTCTCCTCTCTGGCTCTCGCTCTTTTTAAACTGTTCTCCTCTCCGGCTCTCGCTCTTTTTAAACTGTTCTCCTCTCCGGCTCTCGCTCTTTTTAAACTGTTCTCCTCTCCGGCTCTCGCTCTTTTTATACTGTTCTCCTCTCCGGCTCTGTCTCTTTTTAAACTGTTCTCCTCTCCGGCTCTCGCTCTTTTTAAACTGTTCTCTACTCCGGCACTCTCTCTTTTTATACTGTTCTCCTCTCCTGCTCTCGCTCTTTTTAAACTGTTCTCCTTTCTGGCTGTCGCTCTTTTTAAACTGTTCTCCTCTCTGGCTCTCGCTCTTTTTAAACTGTTCTCCTCTCCGGCTCTGGCTCTTTTTAAACTGTTCTCTTCTCCGGCTCTCGCTCTTTTTAAACTGTTCTCCTCTCCGGCTCTGGCTCTTTTTAAACTGTTCTCCTCTCCGGCTCTCGCTCTTTTTAAACTGTTCTCCTCTCCGGCTCTCGCTCTTTTTAAACTGTTCTCCTCTCCGGCTCTGGCTCTTTTTAAACTGTTCTCCTCTCCGGCTCTCGCTCTTTTTAAACTGTTCTCCTCTCCGGCACTCGCTCTTTTTAAACTGTTCTCCTTTCCGGCTCTGGCTCTTTTTAAACTGTTCTCCTTTCCGGCTCTCGCTCTTTTTAAACTGTTCTCCTCTCTGGCTCTCGCTCTTTTTAAACTGTTCTCCTCTCCGGCTCTCGCTCTTTTTAAACTGTTCTCCTCTCCGGCTCTCGCTCTCTTTAAACTGTTCTCCTCTCCGGCTCTCGCTCTTTTTAAACAGTTCTCCTCTCTGGCTCTCGCTCTTTTTAAAATGTTCTCCTCTCCGGCTCTCGCTCTTTTTAAACTGTTCTCCTCTCTGGCTCTCGCTCTTTTTAAACTGTTCTCCACTCCAGCTCTCGCTCTTTTTAAACTGTTCTCCTCTCCGGCTCTCGCTCTTTTTAAACTGTTCTCCTCTCCGGTTCTCGCTCTTTTTAAACTGTTCTCCTCTCCGGCTCCAGCTTTTTTAAACTGTTCTCCTCTCCGGCTCTCACTCTTTTTAAACTGTTCTCCTCTCCGGCTCTCGCTCTTTTTAAACTGTTCTCCTCTCCGGCTCTCGCTCCTTTTAAACTGTTCTCCTCTCCGGCTCTCGCTCTTTTTAAACTGTTCTCCTCTCTGGCTCTCGCTCTTTTTAAACTGTTCTCCTCTCCGGCTCAAGCTCTTTTTAACCTGTTCTCCTCTCCGGCTCTCGCTCTTTTTAAACTGTTCTCCTCTCCAGCTCTCGCTCTTTTTAAACTGTTCTCCTCTCCGGCTCTCGCTCTTTTTAAACTGTTCTCCTCTCCGGCCCTCGCTCTTTTTAAACTGTTCTCCTCTCCGGCTCTCACTCTTTTTAAACTGATCTCCTCTCCGGCTCTCGCTCTTTTTAAACTGTTCCCCTCTCCGGCTCTGGCTCTTTTTAAACTGTTCTCCTCTCCGGCTCTCGCTCTTTTTAAACTGTTCTCCTCTCCGGCTCTCGCTCTTTTTAAACTGTTCTCCTCTCCGGCTCTCGCTCTTTTTAAACTGTTCTCCTCTCCGGCTCTGGCTCTTTTTAAACTGTTCTCCACTCCGGCTCTCGCTCTTTTTAAACTGTTCTCCTCTCCGGCTCTCGCTCTTTTTAAACTGTTCTCCTCTCCGGCTCTGGCTCTTTTTAAACTGTTCTCCTCTCCGGCTCTCGCTCTTTTTAAACTGTTCTCCTCTCCGGCTCTCGCTCTTTTTAAACTGCTCTCCTCTCCGGCTCTCGCTCTTTTTAAACTGTTCTCCTCTCCGGCTCTCGCTCTTTTTAAACTGTTCTCCTCTCCGGCTCTCGCTCTTTTTAAACTGTTCTCCTCTCCGGCTCTGGCTCTTTTTAAACTGTACTCCTCTCCAGCTCTCGCTCTTTTTAAACTGTTCTCCTCTCCGGCTCTCGCTCTTTTTAAACTGTTCTCCTCTCCAGCTCTCGCTCTTTTTAAACTGTTCTCCTCTCCGGCTCTCGCTCTTTTTAAACTGTTCTCCTCTCCGGCTCTCGCTCTTTTTAAACTGTTCTCCTCTCCGGCTTTCGCTCTTTTTAAACTGTTCTCCTCTCCGGGTCTCGCTCTTTTTAAACTGTTCTCCTCTCCGGCTCTCGCTCTTTTTAAACTGTTCTCCTCTCCGGCACTCGCTCTTTTTAAACTGTTCTCCTTTCCGGCTCTGGCTCTTTTTAAACTGTTCTCCTTTCCGGCTCTCGCTCTTTTTAAACTGTTCTCCTCCCTGGCTCTCGCTCTTTTTAAACTGTTCTCCTCTCCGGCTCTCGCTCTTTTTAAACTGTTCTCCTCTCCGGCTCTCGCTCTTTTTAAACTGTTCTCCTCTCCGGCTCTCGCTCTTTTTAAACAGTTCTCCTCTCTGGCTCTCGCTCTTTTTAAACTGTTCTCCTCTCCGGCTCTCGCTCTTTTTAAACTGTTCTCCTCTCTGGCTCTCGCTCTTTTTAAACTGTTCTCCACTCCAGCTCTCGCTCTTTTTAAACTGTTCTCCTCTCCGGCTCTCGCTCTTTTTAAACTGTTCTCCTCTCCGGCTCTCGCTCTTTTTAAACTGTTCTCCTCTCCGGCTCCAGCTTTTTTAAACTGTTCTCCTCTCCGGCTCTCGCTCTTTTTAAACTGTTCTCCTCTCCGGCTCTCGCTCTTTTTAAACTGTTCTCCTCTCCGGCTCTCGCTCTTTTTAAACTGTTCTCCTCTCCGGCTCTCGCTCTTTTTAAACTGTTCTCCTCTCCGGCTCTCGCTCTTTTTAAACTGTTCTCCTCTCCGGCTCTCGCTCTTTTTAAACTGTTCCACTCTCCGGCATTGGCTCTTTTTAAACTGTTCTCCTCTACTGCTCTCGCTCTTTTTAAACTGTTCTCCTCTCCGGCTCTCGGTCTTTTTAAACTGTTCTCCTCTCCGGCTCTCGCACTTTTTAAACTGTTCTCCTCTCCGGCTCTCGGTCTTTTTAAACTGTTCTCCTCTCCGGCTCTCGCTCTTTTTAAACTGTTCTCCTCTCCGGCTCTCGCTCTTTTTAAACTGTTCCCCTCTCCGGCTATCGCTCTTTTTAAACTGTTCTCCTCTCTGGCTCGCGCTCTTTTTAAACTGTTCTCCTCTCTGGCTCTAGCTCTTTTTAAACTGTTCTCCTCTCCGGCTCTCGCTCTTTTTAAACTGTTCTCCTCTCCGGCTCTCGCTCTTTTTAAACTGTTCTCCTCTCCGGCTCTCGCTCTTTTTAAACTGTTCTCCTCTCCGGCTCTCGCTCTTTTTAAACTGTTCTCCTCTCCGGCTCTCGCTCTTTTTAAACTGTTCTCCTCTCCGGCTCTCGCTCTTTTTAAACTGTCCTCCTCTCCGGCTCTCGCTCTTTTTAAACTGTTCTCCTCTCCGGCTCTCGCTCTTTTAAACTGTTCTCCTCTCCAGCTCTCGCTCTTTTTAAACTGTTCTCCTCTCCGGCTCTGGCTCTTTTTAAACTGTTCTCCTCTCCGGCTCTGGCTCTTTTTAAACTGTTCTCCTCTCCGGCTCTCGCTCTTTTTAAACTGTCCTCCTCTCCGGCTCTCGCTCTTTTTAAACTGTCCTCCTCTCCGGCTCTGGATCTTTTTAAACTGTTCTCCTCTCCGGCTCTGGATCTTTTTAAACTGTTCTCCTCTCCGGCTCTGGATCTTTTTAAACTGTTCTCCTCTCCGGCTCTCGCTCTTTTTAAACTGTTCTCCTCTCCGGCTCTCGCTCTTTTTAAACTGTTCTCCTCTCCGGCTCTCGCTCTTTTTAAACTGTTCTCCTCTCCGGCTCTCGCTCTTTTTAAGCTGTCCTCCTCCCCGGCTCTCGCTCTTTTTAAACGCTTCTCCTCTCCGTCTCTCGCTCTTTTTAATCTGTTCTCCTCTCCGGCTCTCGCTCTTTTTAAACTGTTCCCCTCTCCGGCTCTCACTCTTTTTAAACTGTTCTCCTCTCTGGCTCTCGCTGTTTTTAAACTGTTCTCCTCTCCAGCTCTCACTCTTTTTAAACTGTTCTCCTCTCCGGCTCTCGCTCTTTCTAAACTGTTCTCCTCTCCGGCTCTCGCTCTTTTTAAACTGTTCTCCTCTCCGGCTCTCGCTCTTTTTAAACTGTCCTCCGCTCCGGCTCTCGCTCTTTTTAAACTGTTCTCCTCTCCGGCTCTCTCTCTTTTTAAACTGTTCTCCTCTCCGGCTCTCGCTCTTTTTAAACTGTTCTCCTCTCCGGCTCTGGCTCTTTTTAAACTGTTCTCCTCTCCAGCTCTCGCTCTTTTTAAACTGTTCTCCTCTCCGGCTCTCGCTCTTTTTAAACTGTTCTCCTCTCCGGCACTGGCTCTTTTTAAACTGTTCTCCTCTCCGGCTCTCGCTCTTTTTAAACTGTTCTCCTCTCCGGCTCTCGCTCTTTTTAAACTGTTCTCCTCTCCAGCTCTCGCTCTTTTTAAACTGTTCTCCTCTCCGGCTCTCGCTCTTTTTAAACTGTTCTCCTCTCCGGCTTTCACTCTTTTTAAACTGTTCTCCTCTCCGGGTCTCGCTCTTTTTAAGCTGTTCTCCTCTCCGGCTCTCGCTCTTTTTAAACTGTTCTCCTCTCCGGCTCTCGCTCTTTTTAAACTGTTCTCCTCTCCGGCTCTCCTTCTTTTTAAACTGTTCTCCTCTCCGGCTCTCGCTCTTTTTAAACTATTCCCCTCTCCGGCTCTCGCTCTTTTTAAACTGTTCTCCTCTCCGGCTCTCGCTCTTTTTAAACTGTTCTCCTCTCCGGCTCTCGCTCTTTTTAAACTGTTCTCCTCTCCGGCTCTCGCTCTTTTTAAACTGTTCTCCTCTCCGGCTCTCGCACTTTTTAAACTGTTCTCCTCTCCGGCTCTCGCTCTTTTTAAACTGTTCTCCTCTCCGGCTCTCGCTCTTTTTAAATTGTTCTCCTCTCCGTCTCTCGCTCTTTTTAAACTGTTGTCCGCTCTGGCTCTCGCTCTTTTTAAACTGTTCTCCTCTCCGGCTCTCGCTCTTTTTAAACTGTTCTCCTCTCCGGCTCTCACTCTTTTTAAACTGTTCTCCTCTCCGGCTCTCGCTCTTTTTAAACTGTCCTCCTCTCCGGCTCTCGCTCTTTTTAAACTGTTCTCCTCGCTGGCTCTCGTTCTTTTTAAACTGTTCTCCTCTCCGTCTCTCGCTCTTTTTAAACTGTTCTCCTCTCCGGCTCTCGCTCTTTTTAAACTGTTCTCCTCTCCGGCTCTCGCTCTTTTTAAACTGTTCTCCTCTCCGGCTCTCGCTCTTTTTAAACTGTTCTCCTCTCCAGCTCTCGCTCTTTTTATACTGTTCTCCTCTACTGCTCTCGCTCTTTTTAAACTGTTCTCCTCTACGGCTGTCGCTCTTTTTAAACTGTTCTCCTCTCTGGCTCTCGCTCTTTTTAAACTGTTCTCCTCTCCGGCTCTCGCTCTTTTTAAACTGTTCTCCTCTCCGGCTCTCGCTCTTTTTAAACTGTTCTCCTCTCCGGCTCTCGCTCTTTTTATACTGTTCTCCTCTCCGGCTCTGTCTCTTTTTAAACTGTTCTCCTCTCCGGCTCTCGCTCTTTTTAAACTGTTCTCTACTCCGGCACTCTCTCTTTTTATACTGTTCTCCTCTCCTGCTCTCGCTCTTTTTAAACTGTTCTCCTTTCTGGCTGTCGCTCTTTTTAAACTGTTCTCCTCTCTGGCTCTCGCTCTTTTTAAACTGTTCTCCTCTCCGGCTCTGGCTCTTTTTAAACTGTTCTCTTCTCCGGCTCTCGCTCTTTTTAAACTGTTCTCCTCTCCGGCTCTGGCTCTTTTTAAACTGTTCTCCTCTCCGGCTCTCGCTCTTTTTAAACTGTTCTCCTCTCCGGCTCTCGCTCTTTTTAAACTGTTCTCCTCTCCGGCTCTGGCTCTTTTTAAACTGATCTCCTCTCCGGCTCTCGCTCTTTTTAAACTGTTCTCCTCTCCGGCTCTCGCTCTTTTTATACTGTTCTCCTCTCCGGCTCTGGCTCTTTTTAAACTGTTCTCCTCTCCGGCTCTCGCTGTTTTTAAACTGTTCTCCTCTCCGGCTCTCGCTCTTTTTAAACTGTTCTCCTCTCCGGCTCTGGCTCTTTTTAAACTGTTCTCCTCTCCGGCTCTCGCTCTTTTTAAACTGTTCTCCACTCCGGCTCTCGCTCTTTTTAAACTGTTCTCCTCTCCGGCTCTGGCTCTTTTTAAACTGTTCTCCTCTCTGGCTCTCGCTCTTTTTAAACTGTTCTCCTCTCCGGCTCTCACTCTTTTTAAACTGTTCTCCTCTCCGACTCTCGCTCATTTTAAACTGTTCTCCTCTGCGGCTCTCGCTCTTTTTAAACTGTTCTCCTCTCCGGCTCTGGCTCTTTTTAAACTGTTCTCCTCTCCTGCTCTCGCTCTTTTTAAACTGTTCTCCTCTCCGGATCTGTCTCTTTTTAAACTGTTCTCCTCTCCGGCTCTCGCTCTTTTTAAACTGTTCTCCTCTCCGGCTCTCGTTCTTTTTAAACTGTTCTCCTCTCCGGCTTTCGCTCTTTTTAAACTGTTCTCCTCTCCTGCTCTCGCTCTTTTTAAACTGTTCTCCTCTCCGGCTCTCGCTCTTTTTAAACTGTTCTCTTCTCCGGCTCTCGCTCTTTTTAAACTGTTCTCCTCTCCGGCTCTGGCTCTTTTTAAACTGTTCTCCTCTCCGGCTCTCGCTCTTTTTAAACTGTTCTCCTCTCTGGCTCTCGCTATTTTTAAACTGTTCTCCTCTCCGGCTCTCGCTCTTTTTAAACTGTTCTCCTCTCCGGCTCTCGCTCTTTTTAAACTGTTCTCCTCTCTGGCTCTCGCTCTTTTTAAACTGTTCTCCTCTCCGGCTCTCGCTCTTTTTAAACTGTTCTCCTCTCTGGATCTCGGTCTTTTTAAACTGTTCTCCTCTCCGGCTCTCGCTCTTTTTAAACTGTTCTTCTCTCCGGCTCTCGCTGTTTTTATACTGTTCTCCTCTCCGGCTCTCGCTCTTTTTAAACTGTTCTCCTCTCCGGCTCTGTCTCTTTTTAAACTGTTCTCCTCTCTGGCTCTCGCTCTTTTTAAACTGTTCTCCTCTCCGGCTCTCACTCTTTTTAAACTGTTCTCCTCTCCGGCTCTCGCTCATTTTAAACTGTTCTCCTCTGCGGCTCTCGCTCTTTTTAAACTGTTCTCCTCTCCGGCTCTGGCTCTTTTTAAACTGTTCTCCTCTCCTGCTCTCGCTCTTTTTAAACTGTTCTCCTCTCCGGATCTGGCTCTTTTTAAACTGTTCTCCTCTCCGGCTCTCGCTCTTTTTAAACTGTTCTCATCTCCGGCTCTCGTTCTTTTTAAACTGTTCTCCTCTCCGGCTTTCGCTCTTTTTAAACTGTTCTCCTCTCCGGCTCTCGCTCTTTTTAACCTATTCTCCTCTCCGGCTCTCGCTCTTTTTAAACTGTTCTCCTCTCCGGCTCTCGCTCTTTTTAAACTGTTCTCCTCTCCGGCTCTGGCTCTTTTTAAACTGTTCTCCTCTCCGGCTCTCGCTCTTTTTAAACTGTTCTCCTCTCTGGCTCTCGCTATTTTTAAACTGTTCTCCTCTCCGGCTCTCGCTCTTTTTAAACTGTTCTCCTCTCCGGCTCTCGCTCCTTTTAAACTGTTCTCCTCTCCGGCTCTCGCTCTTTTTAAACTGTTCTCCTCTCTGGCTCTCGCTCTTTTTAAACTGTTCTCCTCTCCGGCTCTCGCTCTTTTTAAACTGTTCTCCTCTCTGGATCTCGGTCTTTTTAAACTCTTCTCCTCTCCAGCTCTCGCCCTTTTTAAACTGTTCTTCTCTCCGGCTCTCGCTGTTTTTAAACTGTTCTCCTCTCCGGCTCTCGCTCTTTTTAAACTGTTCTCCTCTCCGGCTCTGGCTCTTTTTAAACTGTTCTCCTCTCCAGCTTTCGCTCTTTTTAAACCGTTCTCCTCTCTGGCTATCGCTCTTTTTAAACTGTTCTCCTCTCTGGCTCAAGCTCTTTTTAACCTGTTCTCCTCTCCGGCTCTCGCTCTTTTTAAACTGTTCTCCTCTCCAGCTCTCGCTCTTTTTAAACTGTTCTCCTCTCCGGCTCTCGCTCTTTTTAAACTGTTCTCCTCTCCGGCCCTCGCTCTTTTTAAACTGTTCTCCTCTCCGGCTCTCACTCTTTTTAAACTGTTCTCCTCTCCGGCTCTCGCTCTTTTTAAACTGTTCCCCTCTCCGGCTCTGGCTCTTTTTAAACTGTTCTCCTCTCCGGCTCTCGCTCTTTTTAAACTGTTCTCCTCTCCGGCTCTCGCTCTTTTTAAACTGTTCTCCTCTCCGGCTCTCGCTCTTTTTAAACTGTTCTCCTCTCCGGCTCTCGCTCTTTTTAAACTGTTCTCCTCTCCGGCTCTCGCTCTTTTTAAACTGTTCTCCTCTCCGGCTCTCGCTCTTTTTAAACTGTTCTCCTCTCCGGCTCTGGCTCTTTTTAAACTGTTCTCCACTCCGGCTCTCGCTCTTTTTAAACTGTTCTCCTCTCCGGCTCTCGCTCTTTTTAAACTGTTCTCCTCTCCGGCTCTGGCTCTTTTTAATCTGTTCTCCTCTCCGGCTCTCGCTCTTTTTAAACTGTTCTCCTCTCCGGCTCTCGCTCTTTTTAAACTGTTCTCCTCTCCGGCTCTCGCTCTTTTTAAACTGTTCTCCTCTCCGGCTCTCGCTCTTTTTAAACTGTTCTCCTCTCCGGCTCTCGCTCTTTTTAAACTGTTCTCCTCTCCGGCTCTGGCTCTTTTTAAACTGTACTCCTCTCCAGCTCTCGCTCTTTTTAAACTGTTCTCCTCTCCGGCTCTCGCTCTTTTTAAACTGTTCTCCTCTCCGGCACTGGCTCTTTTTAAACTGTTCTCCTCTCCGGCTCTCGCTCTTTTTAAACTGTTCTCCTCTCCAGCTCTCGCTCTTTTTAAACTGTTCTCCTCTCCGGCTCTCGCTCTTTTTAAACTGTTCTCCTCTCCGGCTCTCGCTCTTTTTAAACTGTTCTCCTCTCCGGCTTTCGCTCTTTTTAAACTGTTCTCCTCTCCGGGTCTCGCTCTTTTTAAACTGTTCTCCTCTCCGGCTCTCGCTCTTTTTAAACTGTTCTCCTCTCCGGCACTCGCTCTTTTTAAACTGTTCTCCTTTCCGGCTCTGGCTCTTTTTAAACTGTTCTCCTTTCCGGCTCTCGCTCTTTTTAAACTGTTCTCCTCTCTGGCTCTCGCTCTTTTTAAACTGTTCTCCTCTCCGGCTCTCGCTCTTTTTAAACTGTTCTCCTCTCCGGCTCTCGCTCTTTTTAAACTGTTCTCCTCTCTGGCTCTCGCTCTTTTTAAACTGTTCTCCACTCCAGCTCTCGCTCTTTTTAAACTGTTCTCCTCTCCGGCTCTCGCTCTTTTTAAACTGTTCTCCTCTCCGGCTCTCGCTCTTATTAAACTGTTCTCCTCTCTGGCTCTCGCTCTTTTTAAACTGTTCCCCTCTCCGGCTCTGGCTCTTTTTAAACTGTTCTCCTCTACTGCTCTCGCTCTTTTTAAACTGTTCTCCTCTCCGGCTCTCGGTCTTTTTAAACTGTTCTCCTCTCCGGCTCTCGCACTTTTTAAACTGTTCTCCTCTCCGGCTCTCGGTCTTTTTAAACTGTTCTCCTCTCCGGCTCTCGCTCTTTTTAAACTGTTCTCCTCTCCGGCTCTCGCTCTTTTTAAACTGTTCCCCTCTCCGGCTCTCGCTCTTTTTAAACTGTTCTCCTCTCTGGCTCGCGCTCTTTTTAAACTGTTCTCCTCTCTGGCTCTAGCTCTTTTTAAACTGTTCTCCTCTCCGGCTCTCGCTCTTTTTAAACTGTTCTCCTCTCCGGCTCTCGCTCTTTTTAAACTGTTCTCCTCTCCGGCTCTCGCTCTTTTTAAACTGTTCTCCTCTCCGGCTCTCGCTCTTTTTAAACTGTTCTCCTCTCCGGCTCTCGCTCTTTTTAAACTGTTCTCCTCTCCGGCTCTCGCTCTTTTTAAACTGTCCTCCTCTCCGGCTCTCGCTCTTTTTAAACTGTTCTCCTCTCCGGCTCTCGCTCTTTTAAACTGTTCTCCTCTCCAGCTCTCGCTCTTTTTAAACTGTTCTCCTCTCCGGCTCTGGCTCTTTTTAAACTGTTCTCCTCTCCGGCTCTGGCTCTTTTTAAACTGTTCTCCTCTCCGGCTCTCGCTCTTTTTAAACTGTCCTCCTCTCCGGCTCTCGCTCTTTTTAAACTGTTCTCCTCTCCGGCTCTGGATCTTTTTAAACTGTTCTCCTCTCCGGCTCTGGATCTTTTTAAACTGTTCTCCTCTCCGGCTCTGGATCTTTTTAAACTGTTCTCCTCTCCGGCTCTCGCTCTTTTTAAACTGTTCTCCTCTCCGGCTCTCGCTCTTTTTAAACTGTTCTCCTCTCCGGCTCTCGCTCTTTTTAAACTGTTCTCCTCTCTGGCTCTCGCTCTTTTTAAACTGTCCTCCTCCCCGGCTCTCGCTCTTTTTAAACGCTTCTCCTCTCCGTCTCTCGCTCTTTTTAATCTGTTCTCCTCTCCGGCTCTCGCTCTTTTTAAACTGTTCCCCTCTCCGGCTCTCACTCTTTTTAAACTTTTCTCCTCTCTGGCTCTCGCTGTTTTTAAACTGTTCTCCTCTCCGGCTCTCACTCTTTTTAAACTGTTCTCCTCTCCGGCTCTCGCTCTTTCTAAACTGTTCTCCTCTCCGGCTCTCGCTCTTTTTAAACTGTTCTCCTCTCCGGCTCTCGCTCTTTTTAAACTGTCCTCCTCTCCGGCTCTCGCTCTTTTTAAACTGTTCTCCTCTCCGGCTCTCGCTCTTTTTAAACTGTTCTCCTCTCCGGCTCTCTCTCTTTTTAAACTGTTCTCCTCTCCGGCTCTCGCTCTTTTTAAACTGTTCTCCTCTCCGGCTCTGGCTCTTTTTAAACTGTTCTCCTCTCCAGCTCTCGCTCTTTTTAAACTGTTCTCCTCTCCGGCTCTCGCTCTTTTTAAACTGTTCTCCTCTCCGGCACTGGCTCTTTTTAAACTGTTCTCCTCTCCGGCTCTCGCTCTTTTTAAACTGTTCTCCTCTCCGGCTCTCGCTCTTTTTAAACTGTTCTCCTCTCCGGCTCTCGCTCTTTTTAAACTGTTCTCCTCTCCGGCTCTCGCTCTTTTTAAACTGTTCTCCTCTCCGGCTTTCACTCTTTTTAAACTGTTCTCCTCTCCGGGTCTCGCTCTTTTTAAACTGTTCTCCTCTCCGGCTCTCGCTCTTTTTAAACTGTTCTCCTCTCCGGCACTCGCTCTTTTTAAACTGTTCTCCTTTCCGGCTCTGGCTCTTTTTAAACTGTTCTCCTTTCCGGCTCTCGCTCTTTTTAAACTGTTCTCCTCTCTGGCTCTCGCTCTTTTTAAACTGTTCTCCTCTCCGGCTCTCGCTCTTTTTAAACTGTTCTCCTCTCCGGCTCTCGCTCTTTTTAAACTGTTCTCCTCTCCGGCTCTCGCTCTTTTTAAACTGTTCTCCTCTCCGGCTCCAGCTTTTTTAAACTGTTCTCCTCTCCGGCTCTCGCTCTTTTTAAACTGTTCTCCTCTCCGGCTCTCGCTCTTTTTAAACTGTTCTCCTCTCCGGCTCTCGCTCTTTTTAAACTGTTCTCCTCTCCGGCTCTCGCTCTTTTTAAACTGTTCTCCTCTCCGGCTCTCGCTCTTTTTAAACTGTTCTCCTCTCCGGCTCTCGCTCTTTTTAAACTGTTCCCCTCTCCGGCTCTGGCTCTTTTTAAACTGTTCTCCTCTACTGCTCTCGCTCTTTTTAAACTGTTCTCCTCTCCGGCTCTCGGTCTTTTTAAACTGTTCTCCTCTCCGGCTCTCGCACTTTTTAAACTGTTCTCCTCTCCGGCTCTCGGTCTTTTTAAACTGTTCTCCTCTCCGGCTCTCGCTCTTTTTAAACTGTTCTCCTCTCCGGCTCTCGCTCTTTTTAAACTGTTCCCCTCTCCGGCTCTCGCTCTTTTTAAACTGTTCTCCTCTCTGGCTCGCGCTCTTTTTAAACTGTTCTCCTCTCCGGCTCTGGCTCTTTTTAAACTGTTCTCCTCTCCGGCTCTCGCTCTTTTTAAACTGTTCTCCTCTCCGGCTCTCGCTCTTTTTAAACTGTTCTCCTCTCCGTCTCTCGCTCTTTTTAAACTGTTCTCCTCTCCGGCTCTCGCTCTTTTTAAACTGTTCTCCTCTCCGGCTCTCGCTCTTTTTAAACTGTTCTCCTCTCCGGCTCTCGCTCTTTTTAAACTGTCCTCCTCTCCGGCTCTCACTCTTTTTAAACTGTTCTCCTCTCCGGCTCTCGCTCTTTTAAACTGTTCTCCTCTCCGGCTCTCGCTCTTTTTAAACTGTTCTCCTCTCCGGCTCTGGCTCTTTTTAAACTGTTCTCCTCTCCAGCTCTGGCTCTTTTTAAACTGTTCTCCTCTCCGGCTCTCGCTCTTTTTAAACTGTCCTCCTCTCCGGCTCTCGCTCTTTTTAAACTGTTCTCCTCTCCGGCTCTGGCTCATTTTAAACTGTTCTCCTCTCCAGCTCTGGCTCTTTTTAAACTGTTCTCCTCTCCGGCTCTCACTCTTTTTAAACTGTTCTCCTCTCCGGCTCTCGCTCTTTTTAAACTGTCCTCCTCCCCGGCTCTCTCTCTTTTTAAACGCTTCTCCTCTCCGTCTCTCGCTCTTTTTAAACTGTTCTCCTCTCCGGCTCTCGCTCTTTTTAAACTGGTCCCCTCTCCGGCTCTCACTCTTTTTAAACTGTTCTCCTCTCTGGCTCTCGCTGTTTTTAAACTGTTCTCCTCTCCGGCTCTCACTCTTTTTAAACTGTTCTCCTCTCCGGCTCTCGCTCTTTTTAAACTGTTCTCCTCTCCGGCTCTCGCTCTTTTTAAACTGTTCTCCTCTCCGGCTCTCGCTCTTTTTAAACTGTCCTCCTCTCCGGCTCTCGCTCTTTTTAAACTGTTCTCCTCTCCGGCTCTCGCTCTTTTTAAACTGTTCTCCTCTCCGGCTCTGGCTCTTTTTAAACTGTTCTCCTCTCCGGCTCTCGCTCTTTTTAAACTGTTCTCCTCTCCAGCTCTCGCTCTTTTTAAACTGTTCTCCTCTCCGGCTCTCGTTCTTTTTAAACTGTTCTCCTCTCCGGTTCTCGCTCTTTTTAAACTGTTCTCCTCTCCGGCTCTCGCTCTTTTTAAACTGTTCTCCTCTCCGGCTCTCGCTCTTTTTAAACTGTTCTCCTCTCCAGCTCTCGCTCTTTTTAAGCTGTTCTCCTCTCCGGCTCTGGCTCTTTTTAAACTGTTCTCCTCTCCGGCTCTCGCTCTTTTTAAACTGTTCTCCTCTCCAGCTCTCGCTCTTTTTAAGCTGTTCTCCTCTCCGGCTCTGACTCTTTTTAAACTGTTCTCCTCTCCTGCTCTCGCTCTTTTTAAACTGTTCTCCTCTCTGGCTCTCGCTCTTTTTAAACTGTTCTCCTCTCCGGCTCCAGCTCTTTTTAAACTGTTCTCCTCTCCGGCTCTCGCTCTTTTTAAACTGTTCTCCTCTCCGGCTCTCGCTCTTTTTAAACTGTCCTCCTCTCCGGCTCTCTCTCTTTTTAAACTGTTCTCCTCTCCGGCTCTCGCTCTTTTTAAACTGTTCTCCTCTCCGGCTCTCGCTCTTTTTAAACTGTTCTCCTCTCCTGCTCTGGCTCTTTTTAAACTATTCTCCTCTCCTGCTCTTGCTCTTTTTATACTGTTCTCCTCTCCGGCTCTGACTCTTTTTAAACTGTTCTCCTCTCCTGCTCTTGCTCTTTTTAAACTGTTCTCCTCTCCGGCTCTCGCTCTTTTTAAACTGTTCTCCTCTCCGGCTCTGGCTCTTTATAAACTGTTCTCCTCTCCGGCTCTCGCTCTTTTTAAACTGTTCTCCTCTCCGGCTCTGGCTCTTTTTAAACTGTTCTCCTCTCCGGCTCTCACTCTTTTTAAACTGGTCATTATTCCTCACTCAATCAACCCAAAATAGTATTTCGAAAATCCACCCGTTTGGGAAGTTCGTGCAAATTTGAGGCAAATGACTATAAGATGAAACGCATTGGAGAATAAATTATCAATATGTATATCTTGGGTACATGTTGTGTCTGTGTGTTGATAGAGACACTGAAGACAGGAGCTGGTTTCACAGGTGTTTACTAAACAAAGTCTGGAGGGGAACTAACTGATACAACGCAATATACAGGCTTATATAGCCTGAGTGGCCATTACCGGCATTACAGTACATATGGGGCTCTTAAAGGCACATACACTACAATTCCTCCCCTTTTAGCCAACCAATACATAATATTAGAAGTAATTATTAATTACATGTTACAAAAAAAATAATCTACACATTGCTGCAGTTAATTAATTATAAGTCAGTCTCTCTGGAGGCTTCCTGATTTGGTCCGGATAACGCCTCGGTGGTGTAGTAGTTTCTGGTGGTGTAGTAGGTTCTTTTGGCATGGCTGATTCGGCTTGAATGCCAGTGTCAGGTTCATCGGGATACAGTATCACCGGTTCAGAGGTAGATATGGGTATCTCTACTTCATCATTAGCGTATAGAGTTGTGGTGTAGGTTGTCCCTTTTCGGATGACTCTATGATTTGGTCAACATGGCGCCTTATTATGCTTTCTCCGATGTCCACGGTATACATCAGTGGCCCTAGTCGTGTGCAGAAAGTTCCAGGCTGCCATTTCTCGGTACGGTAGTCCCGGGCCAAAACATGTTGACCTATCTGGAATGTTCTAGTTGGCCTTTCATTCATGCCTTGAAATTGCCGGTTCTCCACGTCCCTTCTGATGTTGGGCTTGATCAAATCCAGCCGGCATCTTAGTCTTCTATTGAAGAACATCATGGCGGGGGTTTGGTTTGTAACCATATGTGTTGCATTCCTGTATGCGAACAAGAAGTTATCCACCTTGTGCTGAAGTTTTATGTCTTCATTACCCATGGCATTTATGGCCTTCTTGAAGGTCTGGACAAATCTTTCAGCCAATCCGTTGGTGGCGGGATGGTATGGGGCGGACGTGTAGTTCTTAACCACATTGTTTTTTAAGAACTTCCTGAATTCTTTGGACACAAATTGCGGTCCATTATCAGAACAGATCTGTTCCGGCAGCCCATTTCTGGCAAATATGGTCCTTAATACTGTGATGTTTTTTTCCATGGTGGTGGAGGACATCTTTATTACTTCCGGCCACTTGGAGTGTGCACCAACCGCGATTAAGAACATTGAGTCCATAAATGGACCAGCAAAGTCGATGTGTACCCTTTGCCAGGGAGATGAGTGCCACTCCCATGGATGTAGAGGGGTTTGTGGTGGAGCGTTTTGGACCTTCTGTCATCCTAGGCAGCTCTTGGTCATTTCTTTGATGTCTCCATCGATACCTGGCCACCATACAAACACGCTGGCTGGGTTCATCATTTTCACTCCACCCAGATGCCCCTCGTGGAGCTCCTTTAGAAATTTATCCTGGAGTTTGGGTGGAATCACCACTCTGGATCCACACATCAATGTTCCTCAGCACACTGACAGCTGTTCTCTTCTTTCCGAGAATGCTGGCAACAGTGGTTCGCCATGTGCTGGCCATCCCTTCACTGTTAAATCGTAGACTCGTGAGAGAGTCGGGTCATTTCTAGTTTCCCTTTCAATGGCCGAATTTGTTACTGGTAGACATTCGACTATGGTAGAGTGGAAAATCTCCACTGGGTCTACGGTAGGTGCTTCTTCTACCATTGGCAATGGTAGGCACGATAACCCGTCAGCATTCCCATGCTGTTTTGATCCTTTGTATTCTATGTTGTATTGGTGTGCCCCTAGAAAAAGGGACCACCTCTGTAGCCTTTGCGCTGTCATAATGGGAACACCCTATTTAGGGTTGAATATGGAGGTGAGGGGTTGATGGTCAGTCAACAAGGTAAATTTTTGTCCGTGTAGGTAATGGTTGAATTTCTTCACTCCCCATACCAGGCTGAGTGCTTCCTGTTGATTTGGACATAGTTACGCTCAGCTGAGTTCAATGAGCGTGACGCAAATGCTATCGGCCGTTCCGAGCCATCAGGGAATTTATGCGATAATACTGCTCCTACGCTGTAAGGGGATGCATCGCACGTCAGTCTGATTGGCAGTGATGGGTTGTAATGAGCCAAAACTTCTTTGGACGTGATTAAGTCTTTGCATTTATGGAAGGCACGTTTACAGTCTTCGCTCCATTTCCAAATTACTCCTGTTTGTAGCAGTTCATTAAGAGGGTGTGGAAGAGTTGATAAGTTCGGTAAAAATTTATGATGGTAATTTATTAATCCCAGGAACGACCTTAATTGTGAAACATTTTCAGGTGCTGGGGCTTTTATGAACGCTTCAATTTTTTCAGGTGACTTATGCAACCCTTCCTTATTAATTATGTGGCCACAATATGATAATTGATTTTGAAAAAATTTGCGCTTGGGGCGATTTGCTTGTCGGCCCCGTTCTCTCAGCCTAATGAGCACCTGCTCCAAATTGGCAAGGTGCTCGTTGTCGTTTTCTCCTGTTACAAGGATGTCGTCTAGGTAGCATTGAGTCCCCGGAATCCCTTGGAGGACTTGCTCCATAGCTCTTTGCCAGATAGCTGGAGCGGATGCTACTCCAAAAACCAGTCGTTTGTACTGGTACAGACCTTTGTGTGTATTTATCGTGAGATATTTTTAAGAGGCCTCTTCAACCTCCATCTGTAGATATGCCTGTGCCAATTCAATTTTGGTGAAACGTTTCCCTCCGGGTAGTGAGGCGAAAATATCTTCTATCCTCGGAAGAGGATACTGTACCATGTGAAGGACCGGGTTTACAGTCACCTTGAAGTCTCCACAGATGCGAATTATTCTCTGTTCTTCAGATTTATCATTATTCAATGCTTTCTTCATGACTGGGATGATGGGTGTTGCCCACTCGCTCCAATCTATTTTGGATAATACGCCTGCCTTTACCAAATTCTCCAGCTCTGCTTCGACTGCTGGACAAATTGCGTTTGGCTCCGGTCTTGCTTTAAAAATCTTGGGAATTGATGCGTCTTCCACTTTTATTGAGGCGGTGATGCCTTTCAAGTTACCTAGTTTCTCTTGAAACACTTCTTTGGCGTTGGTCAAGATGTTTTTAATCGTTCAGGTATGACGTCATCATCGTTTTTTTTTCCTGTCTGTGGATTTTTTTTGTCCAGATCGGCATACCCGTGCAATGTGTCCAATCTTTCCGCATTGCCTGCATGCTTTGTCCTTGAACCAGCAGTCCCTCTGGTCATGGGTGGATCTGCCGCAGCGATAACATCTCTCAAAACCCTGTGTCATTTCATGGGTGCCGAAGTCCTGTGTCTTTTGTTGTATCTCTGCAGCTCCTGTTGCTGCTGCTTCGTATGATACAGTCATACTGAAAGCCTTGTCCAGTGTTAAATCTTTTTCAGAAAGCAGCCTTTTCTGTGTTCCTTCACTTAGGAGACCGCAGACGAATTTGTCTTGAAGATAATCTGCTAGTCCTGCCCCGAATTGGCAGTGTTTTGATAGCTTTCTTAATTCGGTGAGGTAATCAGCGTTACTTTCATTCTTGTGTTGATTTGTCTTGAAGAATTTGAATCGTTCCACTATCAGCAGCGGTGTTGGATTTCAGTGCTCCTGTAGGGTATCAACAATTTCTTTAACATTCTTGTCCATTGGTTTGGCTGGAGTGATTAAATTTCATAACAGCCCGTATGTCTTTGCGCCCATTAGATTTAGCAGTACTGAAGCTTTTTTTTATCATCTTCTATTCCATTTGCGGTGCAATATACCTCCACTCTTTCCACATATGTGGTCCAATCCTCTATCTCGTTATCAAAAGCATCAATATTGCCAGACGTAGGCATCCTAGAAAAAAATGGCGCTTCCCGCGCTTTTCTTTCTTTTCTGCAGAAAAGATATGGCGCCTCCCGCGCTTCCCCGCCGCTGCTGCTGATGACAATGCTGTTTCCCATGGTTTCCGTTCTTTTTATTATTTATTTACAGTTGGAGACTCGTTCCCGCCGGACTCTCTCTCTGTGTCTAAACGCCGAACTGCTTGCAGCGCCAGCCGTCTCCCGAGTGCTCCTTCCCCGTCTGTTACTGCTTGCCTCCGCTTTCGCTGCTTGGCCTAGCTGTAGAGCCAGCCGCTGAAGCCCCAGCCCGACGCCCAGGAAGGATTATTGCAGTACCTGCCACCAGCTTGGCTAGCTGGTGAAACCACAGCTTTTTCGTTTTCTTGATTTTTCTTCAACTTTGGACGCCAGAGGAATCGATGTCCTTGAGGTGCTGCCGAATTGCAGGTAAGTGTACAGGTCTGAGAATAAAGCGTGAAATAAGATAATTAACTGTGTAATCCTGGCGCCAGCAGTTATATAAACAGAATAATTATTTACAAAGACTTCTCTGGGCTGACTCACAAGCTGCCTGCAGTTAGAGCAAACTTGATTCAGGCATTGCTCAATTTAACCTGTTTCCTGCGAAAACTGATATCTCTGCTGAAAGCTGCTGCTGGCATTTTCACAGCAAAACCCTCAGTTGAGGAAGATGCCATTAATACACACTGTTTTGTGCAGAGCAGTGTGGAGAGGGAAGTGTAACTTCTTGACTCACTTCCTTGTGAACTGTGGCTCAGTTGCTAGCACACTCGCCTCTGAGTCAGAAGGTTGTGGATTAAGAGTCTCACTCTACTGTCGTGAGCACATAAAGCCATGCTTGACGCTCCCAAGCAAAGCTGAGGGAGAGCTACACTGACGGAGGTGCTGTCTTTCGGAAGAGACGTTAAACAGAGGGCCTGTCTTCTTTCTCAGGTGGATGTAAAAAGGTCCCAAAACCACTATTTCGAAGAAGAGCAGGGGAGTTATCCCCGGTGTCCTGGGGCCAATATTTATACCTCAACCAACATAACAAAAGCAGATTATCTGGTCTTTATCACATTGCTGTTTGTGGGACCTTGCTGTGCTCAAAATGACAGCGGCATTTCCCACAATACAACAGTGATTTCCCTTCAAATGTACTTCATTGGCTGTAAAGCGCTTTGAGAAGTCCGATGGTCGTGAAAGGCACTATATAAGTGCAAGTCTTTCTTTTCTTTCAATTTTCTCGCTGTCTTCTTTGCAGATAGATCAGTGCCACAGAAGCGATACATTAATAATACAGCTCCCTTCTAATCAATCAGCGAGGGAAAACTGTGGCTCAGAGAAGGTGCCTTTATATGTATTCTCGATATCAATCATTACATGTTCGGCAATGTATTCATTTTCGGTTTAATTTTATGCTTGTCCTGCGTATATATATAATCTTGTATAAATGCCTCTCTCTCTATCTCTTTCTCTCTCTCTCTATATATATATATGTATATATATATATATATATAGTGAGAGAGAGAGAGTGTAAGAGAGAGATCGATACCACAATCTGCATCGTGTATCTGAGAAGAACCTAAAGTGATCATAATTATAAAGGGTTTTGATAGGCTGAATCAGGACAAACGGTTCCCACTGGCTAGAGATCAGTGACTAGAGGATGTACATTTATGGTAATTGGCAAAAAAAGAGGGGAGTTGCCGATTTTACTTTAATACCCGCTTAATTATTACCTGAAATTCATTGCTTGAAAGGAAAATAGAAACAGATTTCACAGTCAATTTAAGGTAAGTGAATTTATAGTTGAATTTGAAACATTTACAGGGCTTTGGTGAAAGAACAGGGGAATGGGTCAAATAAATAGTTCTTTCAAAGAGCTTCACCGGCGCGATGTCCACATTCTGTGATGTTTTATTATATATATACAATAATTTGTAAAATGTCTCTGAAAACTACACAAAATACTTCTGATTAACCAAATTGTTTGCTGCCTGTCTTTGGAATAATACAGGGTATCATGATCAGAGATGAAGTATAAATGAAGTGATTTGTTCACTATCTATGGGTATTAAACATTGCTTCCTCCTAAATATTGCAATGGCTACAGATAGGCTACAGTAGGTGAAGCTAATATTTAAACAAATCTGCACTTTGAATAATGTAGCGAGTAATCTTATTGTTGTACTGAAAATTAAACAGGATTATTGTGTGTTTAGCAATTAAATGTAATAATATGTACATATATATGCAAATATATTAAGATAACGTCAACATACAATTAACATAATCTGGAAAATAAATTAATCCTTCTGAGCTTCTCTCTGTGATCCTAAAACAGTCTCTATTTTTTAAATTAGGGTTTTCAGTCCTTTATCATTGAAACAAGATGTTTAATATTGAAATAATTTTTGTCTGTTTTTTGTTTTTCATACAGGCCCCAGCATCTGCAACTTTTGACCCCTTGTGACCCCTCCTCATTGTTCTTTGATGTAATGTTTTCCTGACTAACCTGTTTGGACACCATTCACACCTTTGATTGCTGTGATTATCTCTCTGCCGAGGTGTGATAAATGGCAGTTAGAAAGATTACCTGTAAACATCTGGCATTATTCTCTGACTATATAAGCTGTGTCTTTATGCATCTCTCCACTTCACCTGACGAAGGAGCAGTGCTCCGAAAGCTTGTGATTTCAAATAAAACTGTTGGACTATAACCTGGTGTTGTGTGACTTCTTACATTTGTCCACCCCAGTCCAACACCGGCAACTCCACACCTTGAACTATCTTCAGAGAGGCGCGGTAAGTTATATGTGATTGCCTAAAACACACTGCCATTGCAGGTGATTGTTTCAATACATTGTTTAATATATGCTACAGGCTTATATATACATATATATAGGAAAAGGAGGAGGCCATTCCGCCCCTCGAGCCTGTTCTGCCATTCATTGAGATCATGGTTAATTTGCGATTTATTTCCACAAACACGCCTTTGGCCCATATCCCTTAATTCCTTTGGTTAACGGAAAGCTATCAATCTCCGAATTAAAATTAACAATTGATCTAGCAAAAATTGCCATTTGCGAGAGATAGTTTCAAACTTCGATTAGCATTTGTGTGTATAATTTTGGAATTTCATATTTTCACTCCTGATAGGTCTGGCTCTAATTTTAAGAATATGCCACGTAGTCCAGGAATCCCTAACTAGTGTAAATCGTTTATCTCTATCTATCCTATCTGTTCCCCGTACTATCTTGAAAACATCGAACAGATCAACCCCTCCCCTTCTAAATTTTAGGAAATACAAGCCTTATTTGTGTAATCTCTCCTCGTAACTCAATATATTACATACACACACACACACTGGTGTAACATGTCAAATTCATGTTCAGAATGAGTGTGTAGTAATTGTATGTGCTGACAGGTGAGGAAGAGAGTGTTTGAAGACCAGGACCACAAACCCGGCACTAAGCTCCTGGTCTACAGAGCAGCAATGATACCCGCCCTGCTGTACGCCTCAGAGACATGGACCATGTACAGGAGGCACCTCAAAGCACTGGAGAGGTACCACCAACGCTGCCTCCGCAAGATCCTGCAAATCCTTTGGCAGGATAGGCGCACCATTGTCAGTATTCTCGCTCAGGCCAACATCCCCAGCATCGAAGCCTTGACCACACTCGATCAACTCCGATGGACGGGTCACATTTTCCGCATGCCCGATACGAGACTTTCAAAACAAGCAATTAACTCGGAGCTCCGGCACGGCCAGAGAGCCCCAGGTGGGCAGAGGAAACGCTTCAAGGACACCCTCAAAGTCTCCTTGAAAAAGTGTAACATCCCCACCAACACCTGGGAATCCCTGGCCCAAGACCAGAGCACAAAGTGGAGGAGAAGCATCTGGGAAGGCACCGAACACCTCGAGTCTCTTCGCCGGGAGCAAGCGGAAGCCAAGCGCAAGCAGCGCACGTCAACCGAAGCACCCCACCCTCCCGCCCCTTCAACCACCGTTTGCCCCACGTGTGACAGAGACTGTAGGTTGTGCATTGGACTCATCAGTCACCTGCGAACACATTTTTAATGTGGAAGAAAGCCATCCTCGGTTCCGAGGAGCTGCCTATGAGGATGAAGAAGATTATTCGTTCCTTTAGTAACAACTTGTTTAAAGTGATATCTATGTTGCAATCTTGGTAACTACAGCGACAGCCACGTCATATCCTTTATGCCCAAACCAACGACTAAGGAAGTTAAGAAAGAAAACTATCTCGGTCCTTTGGAGGCTCCGAAAATTGTGTGCGAATCGAATTAGAACATGTATACTCTCTCAGTTCTTCTTGGGATCAGTGAGTATGATTCTAGTGTCTGGTAATTTTAAATCCTCGAAGATTTGTATTTCAATGTAAAGTTGAAATAGAGAGTTACGCAAACTGTTTGAATTGAGGAACAGTCTACACTGTTGTATTTGTTTCTAATGAGCACAGTCGGTGATACTCGACCTGTGTTTGTAATTGTTAAAAGGTGGGCAAGCAATTCACAGGGTAAAAACTGGATGATGTGCTCTGGTAGCTTAAGGAATAAATCATACAGATGTTTCTCAAGATCTGGACACTGTTCTCGTACAGTTTTAAAAGCGGATTACAGGAAGTAAGGGCAGGGTATGTGTGGCTGCTATATCACTAATTCAAAGACACATTGTCTATCTAACTTACTTCAAACAGTAAGTGCTGGACACACTCAAAAAGTCAGGCATCAACTGTGGAGAGAGAGTAGAGTTATTGTTTCAGCTCAACGAACTTTCATCAGAATTGGAAGTTGTTAATGATGAGCAGCTTTTAAGAATATAAAGTGCCAGGATAAAGGGGACAGGAAATTAATAAAAGGAGGCAGTCTGTGATAGATTGGAGGACGTGAGTGATTCAGTGACAAAATGGATGATGGTGTAAGGCAAATGGGAGTGCTAATGTTGCAAGTCTAGAAACACATATTGGGTGCAGAGGATTTTTAATGGTTGCAGTGGAACAGCAACAGGTAAAGGAATCGTTGAAAATCTAACAATGTGGCGAGGCTTACCCTGGTTCGGGAATAGGGCGGAAGAGAGTAGGTTGACTGCCAGGGGTGCGGTTGGTGGTCGGAAATTGTTTCTGGGAGGGAAGGGATGATGAGAAAGTGTGAGAAAGAGGTTTCTGGGAGTGGTTCCCAGTTCCTGCACTTATTTTAAAAGCATTTCAACTAATATCTTCTAATTCTCATTACATTTATCGACCTGAATCGTTAACTCTGTTTCACTCTCCACAGATACTGGCTGACCTGCTGAGTGTTTCCTGAATTTCCTGTTTGTATTTCAGGTTTCCAGAATACGCAGTGCTTTGTTTTATCTACTTGCCTCACTATCTCTTTGTTTATCCTTTCTTACTCTCTCTCTCTTTTTTCTTTCTTTCCTTCTCTCTTTCTTTCTTATTTACTTTCTTTCTACCATTCTTTTTTCTTTCTCTCTCTTCTATCTTTCTTACTTTCTTTCTTTCAATCTTTCAATCTTTCTTTCAATCTTTCTTTCAATCTCTCTTTCTTTCAATCTTTCAATCTTTCTTTCAATCTTTCTTTCAATCTTTCTTTCAATCTTTCTTTCAATCTCTCTTTCTTTCAATCTTTCAATCTTTCTTTCAATCTCTCTTTCTTTCAATCTTTCAATCTTTCTTTCAATCTTTCTTTCAATCTTTCTTTCAATCTTCCTTTCTCTCTCTCCTTCTCCCTTTCTCTCTCTCTTTCTCTCTGTTTATTTATTGCTCTGTGTCTATATCGATGTGTGCATCTATTACCTTTTGCACTAATCCACAGGTTGTTCCCCTGTGTCTATTCCCATGAGCTGTTTGGCTGACAGTCCAGACCCAAGCCATTCATTTCTTTATCCACTTTCTCTCCCCTTTTACTTTTCTCGCTCTCCCTCCATGACCGCGCCCTCCTGCTGTTCTTCCTCCTTCACTCTCTCCACTTTCGGATACTCTGCCCTCCCTAATCCCTACCCCAATCCATCTAAACGAATAAGAGATGTTATCCATTCCTTTTTGTGACAACTTGACTAATGTTAACCCAGTGCCCTAATTAGTGACTTCAGTCTGTGTTGCAATCTCGGTTACTACAGCAACATTCACGTCTTATCCTTTATCTCCAAATCAATGAGGAAGGCAATTAACAAAACACAATATCTCGATATTTTGGAGGATCCGCACAGTGTGCACGAATCTAATTAGAACATGTTTCCTCCTCAGTTGTTCTTGGGATCAGTGGGCATGGGTGTACTGTCTGGTTACATTAACTACTCGAAGATCTTTACGTCAATGAAAAGTTCAAATAGAGAGTTCCGCAAACTGCTTGAATTGAGGATCTGCCGACACAGGGGTCAGCACACAGCTGTTTTTTACTAATGTGCATATTTGATCATTATCGACATTTCTTTGACATTTTAATTACATGAAATAGCAATTCACAGGATACAAACTGGATGATGTGCTCTAGTAGCTTAAACAATATCACACAGATGTTTCTCATGATCTGAACAATCTTATCGTACAATCTAAAAGCCTATTAAAGGAAGAAAGGAGAAGGTATGTGAGGCTGCTATAAACATAAGTCAAAGACACATTGACCCTGAATTTCCGATCGGAGGCTTCGTGCGTGCGGCTGCCTCTGATCAGGAAAAATCTACGCATTAACCTGTTGGCTCTGTAGGTGCTGAGGATTGCGATCCTGGGCCTCTCCACGACGAAATGTGAGGAGGACCATGTATCCCAGGGACTCATGTGGTTCGGAGGCTTGCCCTGTTCAAAGTGCAGAGGCTAGTCCTTGATCGGCAATGTGGCAGACAGAAGGTAGTTAGACTCCCAAGTAGGTGGATATTTATTATAAATGCTCTTCATCTCTAGTATCTGCTAGTTCTCTTTACATTTATATACCTAAAACTTTAACTCGCTCTCTTTCTTTTTCTTTCTTTCTCTCTTTCTTTCTCTTTATTTCTCTCTCTCTTTCTCTCTCTCTTTCTTTCTCTCTCTCTTTCTCTCTTTCTCTCTCTCTTTCTCTCTTTTCTTTCTCTCTTTCCCTCTCCCTTTCTCTCTCTTTCTTTCTCTCTCTCTTTCTTTCTCTTTCTCTCTCTCTCTCTCTCTCTCTTTCTTTCTCTCTCTCTTTCTCTCTCTTTCTTTCTCTCTCTCTTTCTCTCTTTCTCTCTCTCTTTCTCTCTCTCTTTCTCTCTCTCTCTCTCTTTCTCTCTCTTTCTTTGTTTCTCTCTCTCTTTCTCTCTCTCTCTCTTTCTTTCTCTCTTTCTTTCTCTCTTTCCTTCTCTCTCTCTTTCTCTCTCTCTTTCTCTCTCTTTGTCTCTCTTTCATTTTGCTTCTTTGTTTATCTTTCTTTCCTACTTTCCATCTTTTTTTCTCTCGTACTTTCTCTCTTTCTTTGTTTCTTTCTTTTTTCTTTCTTTCATTCTTTGCTTCTTTCTACCTTTTTATCTTTCTGTCTTTCTTTCCTTCTCCTTCTTTCTTCCTTTCTCCTTCGCTCTTTCTCTATTTCTTTCTTTCTTTCTTTCTTTCTTTCTTTCTTTCTTTCTTTCTTTCCAATAGTCTAGAACAAAATGTATTAACATTTATATCCACTACGAAACACAAAGTGACATTTCAAAATGTTTTTCTCGGTGTATACGATCTGTTTAATTGTGTAGTAATATAATTATGCTTGTTATTGTTTGATAATTTAGAATCAATTTGAATTTTGTGCCTTACCTGTACTGAATTATAAAGGTACACATAAATCTGGGGAAGAAAATCTGATGTAATTTCGGAAGTGATAACATGCGAGCTCTGGGAGCAGTTGGTTAATGCGACAGGTCCACAAGATAGTGATAGGCAAAACCTTTTCATTGATCCTATTTTCTCTTTCAGTTCATTTCCAGGCGTTGTTCGGACAGATATTAATATGTAAGTATGCGACTTTAAAATGAATAGTGAAATCATTAATATAGCCATCAGTGAGCCGAAATTAATATTTGATAGTTGGGATTTCGTTTAACTCCAGGGCGCATTAATCTATTACAGGAATTATTGTGCAAATTCCTGCAATTTTTTTTAAAATTCTGATATTCCAAAAAAAATGCACTTATTTGAATGTCGATCAGGGCTTGTACGCATTTTGTAAAATTGTATTTATCATCACTGTCCATCACTATTAGGGCTAGATATTCATCTCGGGCGGGGCGCAAAACGGGCAGCATCGGATCAGCCGCCCATTATACGCAGCGCCTGATATTCAGTAATTGGGTGGATCAATTGGTTGGCGACCCTTTCAGGATGCCAAAGTCGCTGGCGCTAATTTTAGCGCCCCTTAAATGTTCGCGCCCCTCCGCCGGAAATTCATTAGTAGTGTCCCAAGCAGAATGTGGAGAGCGGCTGGAAGTGCCCCACCTCCTTCTTGGGACACCATAACTAAAGATCAGGGGGCTACGTGCAACAGCGCCATGTGCATTGGAGCATATCGCTGCCTCTTTGCAGGACTCCTCCCCTGATTAATAGGGTGGAACCTAGTGCCACGCGCATCGGGGCCCTGCTAGAACACCGGGGAGTGGGGTGCAGTTAAAACAGCCTGGTCTACCCCTGTGGGCGCTAATGGGAGGTGCAAATCCACCTAATTTACCAGTTTTTAAAATGACTGCAGTTGCACTTTCCTGTTATGTTATTTGAAACATCATGTTACTGTTACAGTAATTTAAAAAATGCACATTAATTCCAATGATCTAGAAAGCGGAGGGCAAGCTATCGCCTGACACTTTTACCATTTCAGTGCAGGAGCATACATTGGTAAAGGACAGGTTGAACTTAGGTTATTACAATGATATCGATGTTAATTGATTGAAGCTTTTCGGTGTTTAAGCTCTTTTGACTGTGTTTTCCTCAGATGATTTACCGAAGCCAATCTTCACTGTGAATCCACCATATGAAGTCCTTGTATACGGAGAGACAGTAACTATGACTTGTCGCTGTCAGTGTCCCCTCACAATGAACCGTTATATCCGAAAGAACAGTTTATTCAGAGACCTGGTCGCTCCTAAAGGACAATGTTACACCTCTTTTGATTTCACCGCAGCAGTTGGCTATGATGACATTTACACATGTGAATGTCTACACTCGGAGAATGGACAATGGAGATCTTCACATCCGAGCAACCCTGTTCAGTTAATTATGCGAAGTATGTTAACAGAATCTATTCTCCCAATGGGATTAGAACAATGTGTGCTGACTCAGCAATGAAACGATCCAGTGGAACTGAAGGACACTTGGGCTGCAGTTACATTGGACTTTGGATGTTCCTTTTCAAACCCAACCTCTTTACATGGTGTGAGCGGATTTCTTAATGGTCACCTTGAGCTAAATCTGCCCCAACATAAATACGCAGATCCCAAATTTTAATTGGTAACCCAATTTATAATGTATTTATCATTTGCCACTGTGCTAGAAGCTTTGTTTGCAGTACACTAAGTGCATAGCTTATGGTAAATGACAATAGGTTGCCCCAAGTTGACCACATATCTGTTTAATGCTTAATGCTGTTTTTACCTGGGAGAAAAGTGTAATTGTATTTTGAGAGGCTACCATGCAAATTCACACCCTCTACTGGATACCACAAGCACCATTTTGCATGTTGATCATTTACAACCTATTTAAAATTTAACTACGCATGCCAAAAAACGATTACCAGCATGAAATGCTTGGTTTTTAACGAGGCAGTATCGTTTAGGAAATGGTGGAGGCCAATAGGGTGTAGGAATGCTAATATCAATGCTCTGATTACTGAGAGTGTTTGCACTGTGAGTATCAGGGAACATAAATGAGAGCCTGAAGTATTAAAAGTATACAGGAATCTGTTGTTCTTAAACAGTCTTCTGTTTTTCAGTCGAGTAGTAAAGACTTCAGTGTTATGGTAATATATCACATTATTTTTTCTACTTTACCATAAACAGCAATCTAAACAGAGAGTATAATTTCCTCCCAGTATAACACAGGCAGAGTTTTCTCAGCAGTTCCGAGTGTAGGCATACACTCAAATAGGTGTCTCTCATTTTCTGAAAATTTAACACAAATGCTTCCTTTTTTACACAATTTTCATTTTATCAAACTAGACGTGGCCTGGCCTTATTTGGTAGCCTCCAGTGAATGCATTTTCCTTCTGCCAATTCATACCCACACAAGTTGACATTTCGCGTAATTCATCATTCTGTAGTTTCCGGTCAATGCACAGTCCCTCAGCCGATTCATACCCACACAAATTTACATTTTTCATACATCAACATTCATTAATTTCTAGTCAATGCACTGTACTTCAGACGTTTTTTTATGCACACAAGCTTACAATTCTCGTATATCAACATCTCATTGTTTAGTTTGCAATGGTGTGTGATAGGATGTTTATATTATGGCAATAATATATTCCAAAGCCTTACTTCAATCTTGAACACTGGCTGTTGCTTAGTGAAATCTGTCTCTCACTCTCTCTCTCTCTCCCGTTCGCTCTCCAATGATACCAACCACATTTCTTTGATTTGTACTGAATGAACTAAACATGAAAACCTTCCAGAAGCCGAATTAACCGAGTTCCTCATGACACCAGAATCAGATGTATGAAATATCGGTCTGAGAATGGGAGGACCAGTTAAAGAGTTGAGTCAAAGAAAGTTACAGATTGTGCTGATTGAAGGGGGATGGACAATAAGCAGCTAAACAATTTCTATTTTTTGAAAGCAGAAAAAAAACAGGCTGAAGGAAATACTTCACATAAAAGATAGAATCAGCACATTCTGGTTCATCCTGTTTTCCATCTGTCCTTTCCTTGTAAGTAATAACAAAAAGCGATGCATGTATTGGAAGCAAGACGACAGATTTAGTTCTACCTTTGCAAAAGTGTCCTTATATGTTATTGAGTAGACTTTTGACACAAAACTTCACATGGCATTTTTGATACAGATGAACTCCCGGAGCCGACTTTCTACATGGACCCAGATTCCGGTGCAGTTTCAAACGGGGAAAATGTTGCCATTTCCTGCAAAGGTGACATTCGCTCCAGAGGGGGAACATTTCTCTTGTTCAACGGTCACAAAGGAAATCCTGTACAGTCCCGTAATGTGAGTGGCGATGAGCGGAATGTGACCTTCAACATAAATAACCGAAGTGAAGGCTCTGTGGGAAATTACAGTTGTCGCTATCAAACAGAGGTCACAGGACGTTCGAGGAATTCGCCATTCAGTAAAGATGTCACGATTACGGTGAAAGGTAGGTATCAACACATTTCAAAACAATTGTATCTCAATGTCTGTCTCGTTGGATCATATATAGTTAACATAGGTGACCAAATCCCTTTAAAATCGAACTGAGGTGTACTTATTTCCATGCTATAGTTAACTGGGGATCTGTTTTTGATATATTGTCTTAAAATTAATCTGCTGTATAGCCCGCAGAATCTAAACCTGTTATCCTCAAATAATGGTCACGAAATAAATGCTGGATGGGTTAGTTAACTCTCTTTATTTACTTGCGTAGAATTTCCAGGTAACTCCCGATTTCATCTTCAACCCACTTTGTCCATCACTATCTGAAGACAGCCCACATACCAGGGAGTGTCTGGCTGTGTACCTTCAATGCTGCCTAATAGGGTGAACTGAAGATCTTACATTTGTCTGCAGTAAGCGAGCTGTGCCCAAGATCAATAATATGTGCAAAATAAATAGGTACACTTAGGCGCTACTCCATTTACTTCAAGGCCTGATTGACTTCGAATGCTGATCCCAAACTTTTACAGCCAAACAGTTTCCAGTAATCTTTCAAGTGGATTGGATCAGAAATTGAATTACATTCATACTTCAGATATCTTGCTTCAGTTGCACAGGGCCTTGGTGAGACCACATCTTGAGTATCGTGTGCAGTTCTGGACGCCTTATCTGAGGAAGGATGTTCTTGCCATGGAGGGAGTGCAACATCGATTCACCAGGCTGATAACTGGGATGGCAGGAATGACGTATGAGGAGAGATTGGGTCGATTGGGCTTACACTCGCTGGAGTTTAGAAGAATGAGAGGGGATTTCATTGAAATTAAAAGTTCTAACAGGACTAGACAGGCTAGATGCAGGAAGGATGTTCCCGATGGCTGGGGTGTACAGAACCAGGGGTCAAAGCCTAAGGATAAGGGGTAAGCCATTTAGGACAGAGATGAGGAGGAATTTCTTCACCCAGAGAGTGGTGAACCTATGGAATTCTCTACCACAGAAGGCAGTGGAGTCCAATTCATTAAATGTATTCAAGAAGGAGTTGGATATATTTCTTAAGGCTAAAGGGATCAAGGGATAAGGAGATAAGGCAGGGACAGGGTACTGAATTTGGATGATCAGCCATGATCTCATTGAATGATGGAACAGGCTCGCGGGGCTGAATGGCCTACTCCTGCTCCTACCTTCTATGTTTCTATGTTTCTATGGTACAATTCTGATTCACTCAGATACTGCCAGGTATGATGAAACACAAATACGAATAAAAAAATCCTTGAAATAATGAGGCTTCCTTTATTGAAACAATGAACATTACGGGGCGATATGAGGCAAAATTTTACAATTATAAAAGAAGGGGAGAAGACCGATAAAACCAAACTATTCCCAATAGTTATGATTAATAACGAAGGGGACTGAATTACAATATTAACTCTAAGAGAGCAAGAACAAACTCTTTATAGCGAGATGTGGAAGATATGGAATTCCCTATCAAGGATAATGGTTCAGGAAGTAATCAGTCCAGTTTACATTATATCGGTGGATGAATGAAAAGCTGATGAATGGATTTGAATACTGAGTTGTGCAAATGTGATTCAACTATTTGCTCACCAGTCGGGTCCACACAATTAAAGACGAATTGTGCACAATTTGATCTAAGTATTGTATCTGGACTCAGAGCCTCGTCTACTGGTACCCACACATTCCTGTGTGCGGATCTGTGTGTGATTATACTTTATCTGGACTCCTTGACAATGCATGATCAAACTCAACTTCGTCACAAAACAGCAACTGAATTGTGGCTAATCATAGTCGGCGCATCTAATTAATATCCGAGGCCATTGCCAAGAGATTCCAAACATTATCGATTCCATATCGTAGCAAACTCACCCCAGTTGCCACCACTCTCAAAGTTCCCTTTTAATGTTTAGTCTGCCCGGTCCCAAATGATGCTTCTCACATCACTTTCAGTGACCAAGGCATCTCAGGAACCGTGTGAGGACTCCCCTAGTTGCTGCTGTTGCCAAGGTTTTCAGTCCTTCCTGTAGCAGCTTGATTTTCAGATGTCGAGGAATGTTCCCATTCATCCCCAAACAAGGAAGCCTTCCATTGGCTTCATCCTTGCTGCCGAAAGTCGAAGGTGTCACGAAAAAAAGCAAGAGGTCTATCTGTAGCACCTGTCCAATATATAGTGCCTTTAAAGCTGTATAACGTCACAAGGCGTTTCACATGATCATATTGGGACTAAACCTGACAGCGAGCTTAGGAAGGAGACAATAGGACTTTTCGTCAAAGCGATCAGCACGATTGGATAGGCTGGTGTTGTTTTCTTTGGAATAGAGGAGGCTCAGGGACGACTTAATTGAGGTGTATAACATTTTGAGGAGCCTAGCTAGAGTGGATAGGAAGGACCTATACCCTTAGCAGAGTGTTTGTTGTTGCAAAATAAAATTAATTAAATCCGCACACTAGTCTGTAAATGGTAAAATAGCCAAGCATTTTATTGAAAACCCAGAAAACACAAAATTATTCAACAGTACGTTACAAACAGTCCACGGAGTTACCTATAGGCTGATCAGGGAGTACAGCTTAGAGTTCCCGCAGCTCGTTCCTGGCTGACCCTCCGATTGTCTTTGGTCTTCGGTATTTAAGCATACAAATACCGAGGCAGGCTCTAAAGCCCACGTGCACATTTGTTAATTGGCTGATTCCCTAACTCGTGTCACATAATATTTATTGTCACATGATCACCTGTTGTTTTATTTCGTGACCCTTCGTAAAACCACATGTCTGCATTTCTGTTTGACTGTGCCCCGTGTGGTTTTACTTAACTCTAGGTTCCATTTCTTGTGGTTGGCGCTTCTGTACCTGTTTTATCTAATCTTGCAAAAGAATCAAGACCTTGCGGTCAACATGTCTGAACTGTCTCCGCTGTTGTCTCAGGTGCACGCTGCATTTCCTGAATTCCTGAAGGGTGCCAATGCTTCACTTCTGAGCCATATGCAAAGCCTCTTTATTTGTGACTGTTGTTGCCAGGCAGAAATGCCTTGACTACTTATTCTTACCCATGAAGCTATGCTTCTACTATTTGGGATTTCTAAAAATCCATGTCAGTGTTCAATAACAAACCTGATTGAATTTTTCGAGGGGGTGACTAGGTGTGTGGATGAGGGAAATGCTGTGGTTGTGGTTTACATGGACTTCAGTAATGCTTTTTGACAAAGTCCCGCATAGGAGACTGGTCAAGAAGGTAAGAGCCCATGGGATCCAGGGTGCCTTGGCGCGTTGGATCCTAAACTGGCTGAGTGGCAGGAGGCAGAAGGTGATGGTCGAAGGTTGCTTTTGTGACTGGAAGCCTGTGTCCAGTGTGGTACCTCAGGGATCGGTGCTGTGTCCCTTGCTGTTTGTGATCTACATAAATGATTTGGATGAGAATGTTAAAGGTATGATCAGTAAGTTCGCAGATGACATGAAAATTGGTGGGGTGGTAAATTGCGAGGAGGAAAGCCTCAGGCTACAGGACGATAAAAACGGGTTGGTTAGATGGGCGGAAAAGTGGCAAATGGAATTTAACCCTGAAAAGTGCGAGGCGATGCATTTTGGACGGACAAATAAGGCAAGGGAATACACAATGAGTGGTAGGACCCTAGGAAGTACAGAGGGTCAGAGGGACCTTGGTGTACATGTACATAGATCCCTGAAGGCAGCGGAACAGGTAGATAAGGTGGTTAAAAAGGCATATGGGATACTTGCCTTCATTAGCCGAGGCATAGAATATAAGAGCAGGGACGTTATGATGGAGCTGTTCAAAACGCTGGTGAGGCCACAGCTGGAGTACTGTGGGCAGTTCTGGTCACCTCACTATAGGAAGGATGTGATTGCTTTGGAGAGGGTGCAGAGAAGATTCACCAGGATGTTACCTGGGATGGAGCGCCTCCGCTATGAAGAAAGGCTAAACAGGCTGGGGTTGTTTTCCTTGGAGCAAAGAAGGCTGAGGGGGGACCTGATTGAGGTGTACAAAATGATGAGGGGCATAGATAGCGTAGATAAAGAGGAACTTTTCCCCTTAGTAGGGGGGTCAATAACAAGGGGGCATAGATTCAGTGTAAGGGGCAGGAGATTTAGAGGGGATTTGAGGAGGAACTTTTTCACCCAAAGGGTGGTAGGAATCTGGAACTCACTGCCTGAAAGGGTGGTAGAGGCAGGAAACCTCACAACATTCAAGAAGCATTTGGATGAGCACTTGAAATGCCATTGCATACAAGGCTATGGACCAAATGCTGGAAAATGGGATTGGACTGGACAGGGATTGATGGACGGCGCAGACACGATGGGCCGAAGGGCCTCTTTCTGTGCTGTAAAGCTCTATGACTCTATGACATGGAATTAAACTAATTGGTATAAGGATTAGAGGAGAGTTGAGGATAACTTCTTTCACCCAGAGGGAGGAGAGGGTCTGGTACTCATTGCCTGAATGGCTGGTAGAGGCAGGAATCCTCATCACATTTGAATAATTACTTGGATATGCACTTGAAGTGCCGTAACCTACAGTGCTACGGACCAAGAGCTGGAGTGTGGGATTAGGGTGGATAGATGTTCTTCAACCTCTCTGTAAATGTTTGCAATTCAACGAGTGCCGGTCTTCACGCATAGTTACTCATGACCCAAAATGATAAAACATGATGTTTTCTACTTAAGTAATAAAAATCCGTTGAGTGCACAACAGACGTTCGGAATAGAACAGTGCATTTCAAAATTTATCAGTTTATCAGGATAATCTGATGCATTATATATTCACCAATATCACATAATAATATCTGCCATTTGCCTCACAGAGCTCGCATTCCTACTGACAGGAGTGGACAATACTGACAATGCCACGGGGAATCTAATTCATGGATTAACTGACATCGACTGCAGCGCAAAACAAGTTAACAGCGTTAATTCCTTCCTTTGTGCCCCCAGTACTCTCACTGTGACATACGCATGCAATGTTACAACAAGAGTATGAATAAGTGAGAACCGAATCGAACCGAATTAACATTGACCAAGCTGTAAAATTCAACAAGATTCACTGCAGACAAATAATAGCAGTAGTTGCTTCAATGGGCATGTTTAAGAACGTCGTAAATGCAGTCCCTCCATTCATGAACTCTGGCAAATGAGTTCTAAAGGAACACGTTAAGCATTTTGAAGGAAAATATGTTAAACTCCTACAATTATTACCCTGAATATAATGTGTCATTATTGTATTGTTCTTGTTGCAGTAGAGGAACGGCCAGCAGGTGTTAACAATGTCTTTGTGTAAATAGTAAAGCAAGCGTTCATGTCCAATTTCAGTTGAATTTGGAAGCGTTAATTACTAATTTAAGACTTGCACACAATGAATTATCAATGCTCGTTGCTTCTTCCACAGAACAATATCTCATGGTGCCCTTAATCCGACTCTGCCTCAGTGCCTCCGTGGTCATTGTGATGGTGATATTCATTGTTGAGCATTTCGTGAATGTTAACCCGCCCAAAGGTAAGGCATTAAATATAATTGCAAATTTTTGATTTGTCTAAAATGTTTTGAGTTAATCTGTAAAATTCTCCGGAAAGGGCATGCCTACATCGTTATACCTAATACAGAGCCTTGCAGAAGGCACCACATATCCAGTTCGGCAGTATTACATAGTATTTACAGCACTGAATCAGGTCAGTCGGCCCAACAGGTCCATGTCGGAGTTTATGCTCCACACGAAACTCATCCCACCCTTCTTCATCAACCCCATCAGCATATCCTTCTATACCTTACTCCCTCATGCGTTTATCTAGCATCTCTGTAAATGCATCGATGATGTTGATCTCAACCATTACTTGCGCTTCCGAGTTCCACCTCTTACCACTCTCCTGATTAAGATGTTTCTCCTGAATTGCTTATTGGATTTATCAGTGACTATCTTATATCCATGCCCATAGTTCTGGTCTCATCCGTAAGTGCAAACATGTTCTCTACAGCTAACCTATCAACCCCTTTCATAATGTCAAAACCCTCTATCAGGTCAACCCCTAGTGTTCTCCCTTCTCAAAAAAACACTGCTGCCCGCTCAATCATTCCTGATAGTTAAAACACTCCTGTTCTGATATAATTCTAGTAATTCATTTTTACCTGCTCCGTGCCTCTATATCCTTTTTATAATATGGAGACCAGAACTGTTCACAGTATTCTAAGTGTGGTCTAACCCAGGTTCAACACAATATTAGCAAAACTGCTCAACCCTCAGTCTTTTGTTTTCCAGAGAAAAGAGACAATGCCTGTTGAATAATTCCTGATAGGTATAACCTCTCAATTGTGGTATGATTCTAGTAAACTTTTTTTGCAGCTTCTGCAGACCTCTATATGCATTTTATAATATGGAGACTGGAACCGTTCACAGTATTCCAAGTGTACTCTAACCATGGTGCAGTACAATGTTAACATAGAAACATAGAAACATAGAAGATAGGAGCAGGAGTAGGCCATTCGGCACCTCGAGCCTGCTCCGCCATTCAATGAGATCATGGCTGATCATCCAAATTCAGTACCCGGTCCCTGCTTTCTCCCCATATCCCTAGATCCCTTTAGCCTTAAGAAATATATCCAACTCCTTCTTGAATATATTTAATGAATTGGCCTCTACTGCCTTCTGTGGTAGAGAATTCCACAGGTTCACCACTCTCTGGGTGAAGGAATTCCTCCTCATCTCTGTCCTAAATGGCCTACCCCTTATCCTTAGACTGTGACCCCTCGTTCTGGACTCCCTGACAATCGGGAACATCCTTCCTGCATCTAGTCTGTCTAGTCCTGTTAGAATTTTCAAAGTTTCAATGAGATCTCCTCTCATTCTTCTAAATTCCAGCGAGTACAAGCCCAATCGACCCAATGTCTCCTCATACGTCATTCCTGCCATCCCAGGTATCAGCCTGGTGAATCTTCGCTGCACTCCCTCCATGGCAAGAACATTCTTCCTCAGATAAGGCGACCAGAACTGCACACAATACTCAAGATCTTCCCTGATTTTCAATTCTATCCTTGTAGAAATGAACCAAAATGGTCTATTTGCTTTTTATGGGCTTATTTACCTGCTTCGCTACTTTTAGTGATTTGTACAAAAGTACCCCCAGATTCCACGGCTCCTCCACCCCATTTAGGCACTTATTTCCAATAGAGTATGTAGCCTCCTGATGCGTTCTACCTAAACGTGCCACCTTACACTTCTATATAAACATATAGAACTTTACTTGCCAATTACACGCCCAATCTGCAGGTTTATTAATAACTTCCTGCATATGTTGTGGGCCTCCTCTGTTTTAATTACAATACCCAATGTGGTGTTACCCGTAAATATTTTTATTATACTTCTCCAGAGGGACAGGTGGGCAGGAACCTGATAGAGTGTGTTCTGGCAGTGTCCCTGACCCCAGATGTCCCATTCAGCAATGGTACAGGATTTCAACAAGGCAGGGATACAACTTGCATCAATCATCCTCAATTCTACTAAGTCAATCCAATGTCATTATATGTTTGTTTTTTTATACAGGAAAAGAAACATTGGACAAAACGTTGGCTCCAGACTGCCAGAACAGAAAGAACATGGTCATTATGTCCCTGGATTGAATATCTGTTTCAGGGGTGTTTTTTAAAAACCTTTGCAGAAGAGATTGCTTGCCTGCAACGCAGATAATTTGCTACTATATTTCTTTTAAAGGACAGCTATGTCTGTTTTGATGCTATTTCCTCTCTAATATATAGGTTACAGTGACAAATCCGTACTGAACACTTTACACTTATTTTAGCAGAACATGTAGGAGAGTCAGGAAGAACAGGACACTTTCTGTGAAGTAGAAATTGATCTGTGTGAAACGCCTTGGTGGGAGAGATGAGCTGAGCCAGAGGACCCAGCGATTCCTCCTGATTAACTTGGCAATTGAAATCTGCGAGGATCACATAAAAACTTCCTCGGATGCTCCCGCAGAGGAGGAATCAATTGCTCAAGAAACAGAAGTAGGACAGGAACAGACACATAAACTTTTACAGGTTAGGGAATAGTCCAGCAGACTGCAAGCCGAAATTACATCTGGGTATGTATAAATACGCCATATTCTCAATGAAAGTAGAGCAACTGTTAAACAAAGAGCCTGGAAATGTGTCTAGGGCCCCAAACACCCCTTCCAGGTGAAACTGCGATATACTTGTACTTCTTGCAATCTAGTATACTGTACTCGCTGCTCACGATGTGATCTCCTCTACATTGGGGAGACCAAATGCAGATTAGGTGAACGCTTTGCGGAACACCTCCATTCAGTCCATAAGGGTGACCCCGAGCTTCCGGCCGCCTGTCATATTAATTCACCACCCCAGTCCCACTCGGACCTCACTGTCCTCGGCCTCTTGCATTGTTCCACGGAAGCTCACCGTAAACTCGAGGAACAGCACTTCCTCTTCTGATTAGGCACTTTACAGCCTTCTGGACTCAATATCGAGTTCAACAATTTCAGATCATAACCTCGGCCCCTATTACATTTTTACTTATATTTTTTATCCACATCTTTGTTTTGGCCTTTCTCCCCCCCTTTCTTTTTTTTTCTCTCTCCCACATGGCAGCTGTCTCCCATTCTGCCAGCGCATTTCACACCTTATCTAGAGCCGTCTTTTGTCTCCACTAGTCCTATCACCATCTCGTCTCATTTTGAATACCTCTTAATGTCTCTTCACTTCTCTTTTGTTCTCTCCCAGCCTGGCCTCTTAATCTATTTCATTTCCTGTGCTTCTTTAGACTTGACAAAGGGTTTTGACCCGAAACGTTGACTCTATTTTCTCTCCACGGATGTTGCCTGGCCTGCTGAGTTTTTCCAGCATTTTCTGTTGTTATTTCGGATTTCCAGCATCTGCAGTATTTTGCAACAGTCCAAGAAATGTGATGAGCAGATAATAGAAATAATGGAAGCAAATCTTCAAGAGAATCAAGAGAATGAACGTCTACAGAACAAGAATTGGCAATATCTCTGATACAAATGGAACAAGATAGGCTGAAACGTTGAACGGAAATGCTTATTTGAAGGTGAAGATTAATAAAAGTGATAGGAAAGGATCATTAGCGGAAGGCAATGAGTCATGGCTGATATTCACAGGAACTGTACAGTTAATAATGTGGAAACAAATGACACAGCATCAGCCCAGCTCCAACCTCTTTGGCTTCGGATCTTATCACAATGAATCGTTATTTCTTACTATCAAAGAACCTGATCAAAGTCAGACTAGCAAAGTAACGGAAGGAACATCCTGACACCCGAAGATGGGGCATTGATGTCTTTTTAGTCTGAATTCGGAGGGATCCACGGCAAGAATGTAAAATCTGTTGGTGATGTTGGAAAAAACTGCACACATGAATGCGGGAATGGCCTTAAAGTCCTTTGAACGGATGGTGTCTGAGGTAGGAACAACCTAGTCGGCGCAGACCCCACAGTGTCAGGTGTGGCTCAGTTGGTAGCACACTCGCCTCTGGGTCAGAAGGTTGTGGGTTCAAGTCTCACTTCGAAGAAGAGCTGGGCAGTTTTTCCTGGTGTCCGGGCCAATGATTATCCTTCAATTTACATCACTAAAAAACATTATCTGGTCATTATCACATTACCGTTTGTGGGACCTTGCTGGGTGCAAATTGGCTGCCGCGTTTCAAACATTACAACGGTGACTGCACTCCAAAAGTACTTCATTGTCTGTAAAGTGCATTGAGACGTCGGGTGGTCATGAAAGGTGCTATATAAATGCAAGTCTTTCTTTCAGTCTGATTGTTGTGGATGAGGAATACAAATGAACTAGGGACACATTCTTCAGCCTCAAGCTAAAAGTGAAGCCTAGGAAGATTGGAGTGTACTTGGACTATCAGGGCGCACTGGTGCTTATGATATGCCTCATCTCCGCCAATTCATTGATGCGTTTTCTGAGAAACTCTACCGTAACCACACTCTTGTAGTGAACAACAATCTCAGAACCGCTGAAAATCTGCAGGATTAAGGTTCAATTGGTTGCTTTCATTTCTTGCATCTGCCTTTCAGATCCTCATTCCTGTCCCATCCCTGGAACAATTCATGTTGTTGTGCACTTTGTAATTAGAGTTTAACTAATATGCCTTCAAGCGGTTGAACTCAATAGTTTGCACGATTGTATTGATACTGGCCTGAGCTTATTATTCTGATCCACAATAACCTCAACGTTGCGCTGAAGTGTAAGCCTGGGCTCATTGCTAGAACTCTGGCTCGCACTTGTGCACGTAATGTAGCCTGGCACTTGAGGGATGCACTTCGTGAGATGCTGTCTTCCTGATGAGAGGTGAACCAAAGTCCTGTTCACTCTCTCACAAGGAGGTAACAGATCTCACTGCACTAGTTAAAGAAGAGCAGGGCATTTCTCCCTGGCTGTTCTGGTGACATTGATCAGTTAACAC